>NW_026932773.1:0-52295 GCF_032062105.1 Saccostrea cuccullata
TAAGGGGTCCAAGTGTTACTTATTACTTGCTTTAAAATATAAAGACCTTCGAAGGATAGTATTGTTCTCTCGCCTGCTTCGAAATCAATTCTCAAAATTAAAATATTCGATGCTTTTTTTAATGGATAATTATTTGGATTTTCATGAAACATTACTTATCTGGGAAAACAAAATATGTAAGTCTGACGTACAAAACTGTTTTATATTTAATACTGTTGAATACCTCTTGATAGAGGAAATGTCTCATTCTCTTCAAATAAATCTGCTTCTTTTGCATCAAAACTGTCCCTGTGCGCTGGAAGTTTGTAATGCCGGGTTTTTCTTTAGTGATTATTTGGTCGGGTAAAGATTGTCTTTCATGTTCTGACATGTTTACAAAGTCGTTAAACGTTAAAGGATAAAATCTTCACTGAAACATTTTGATGAATCTCCAATAAATTACGTCCGCTTTCTTTGGAAGTTTCACTATATACTTTATATTAGATACGTCTGTTTGTCCTTTTTAAACATTCAGGTACACCCTCACTGGCGAGTTTGAATAAGCCATTGGAGGACGGCAAAACGGATAAA
The DNA here is from genome assembly GCF_032062105.1 of Saccostrea cuccullata. Lineage (NCBI taxonomy): Eukaryota > Metazoa > Mollusca > Bivalvia > Ostreida > Ostreidae > Saccostrea > Saccostrea cuccullata. Next base: position 571 of record NW_026932773.1, read on the forward strand.
AGTCTTGGTAATAATGTGGTCAATTGTATTACATTGGGTAATTAACTTGTATATTGTTATTCAATAGAAAACAATGTCATTTTCCAAACTTTCCAGTTTGATTTGGAAAACGAAGAAGAAAAAGATATAAGGAAATGAATACCTAAAAATAATAAGAATATTAAATATTTATACTACTACTACTAATTAATAATTATAACTTCAATTGATTTTTTTGGGGATTTTAGAAAGGGTAGTAGCAACTACCTTTACGGTCGCAATGCTGTTTTAACAAAAATGGCTAAAGAAAAAATGCGAGAACCTAGTGAAAGAGAACATAGAACCGTCTCATTATACTTTGACCTCATGTGCTTCTTTCGCCCACGGCAACGAAAGCAGTAGCCCTTTTCCTTTAAGAATGCTCATCTAATGGTCGGGCACGAAATGAACGACACTCGTATAATGTGTGTTTCGAGTTTTCGTGAATAGGGCACCTGTCCAAAGAAGAAGCTCTGTCTTAAAGTAGGGTTCAAGAGCTTTGTGCATGTGTTTTAAATGCAGTCACAGTAAAGTTACACTTAAGACCTTACAGTTTATCTAGGGGTACCTTCTGGTGTTCACTTCTCTTAACGTCTAGGTGTACCTTCTGCTGTTTACTTCTGTAAGCGTCAGGTAAGGTGTCAAACTGTAGACTAGGGTCACGCAGGTATGTTAAGGAAGCATATAAGTCATTTTTCGAGAAATTCAGACTTTTTAAAGGAAATTTAGTTTGATAATTTACAAACAAGAGGCCCATGGGCCTTATAGGTCACCTGAGCATTATGCAACAACTTTCCAGTGATGAAATTTGATTCATGTTTTATTAGCCAGATGCTATGCTATTCACAATTTTGAAAGAGGCACGATTGATCATCATAACAATACACTTAGCAGTTGCTTAGTTTGTTTACTTAATACCCATAGGCAGGGTAGGGGAACAAAAAATGCATTTCAAGTAATCAGTAATATTAAGCAATAATCAGTAATGCCCCATATCACACATGAACCCCTGACCCTTTAAGCCTAGATACACACATTGCACAATTTTTGAAAAGGCACCCTTGCTTTCCAAAAATATTTGATAAATACCAAGGAGCAGATTTCAAACAATTCATCCAGTTTCAGTATATAAGTACAGTCCCCCTCTATGGTACCCCTGACCCTGGGGCCTTGAAATTCACAATTCTGGAAGATTAGCGCCCTTGCTCATCATAACTATATAGGTAGTTCATCTGCTTAATACCCAGGAGCAGAGAAGAATACTTTCAAAGATTTAATGTATTTTCACTATATAATCAATAGAGCCCCGCCCTATCACTAGATTCCCTGACCCTGAGGCCATAAAATCAAAAATTTGGAAGAGGTATTCTTGCTCATCATAACTATGTAATTAATTTATTTCATTCCAAGGAGCAGAGAAGATTTTTTTCAAAGAATTCATGTATTTTCACTATATAATCTATAGAGCCCCGCCCTAACACCAGAACCCCTGACCCTGGGGTCATAAAATTCACAATTTTGGTAGAAGCACTCTTGCTCATCATAACTATGCACTTAGTTAGCTTATTTAATACCCAGGAGCAGAGAAGAAGATTTTCAAAGAATTCATGTATTTTTACCATATTATCTATAGAGCCCCCACCCTTACACCAGAACCCCTGACCCTGGGGCCATAAAATTCACAATTTTGGTAGAAGTACTCTTGCTCATCATAACTATGCACTTAGTTAGTTTATTTAATACCCAGGAGCAGAAAAGACGATTTTTAAAGAATTCATGTATTTTCACTATATAATCTATAGAGCCCCACCCTAACACCAGAACCCCTGACCCTGGGTCCATAAAATTCACAATTTTGGTAGAAGCACTCTTGCTCATCATAACTATGTAGATAATTGGTTTATTTAATACCCAGTAGCAGAGAAGAAGATTTTAAAAGAAATAATGCATTTTCACTATATACTTATTTAGCCCCGCCCTAGCACTAGAACCCCTGACCCAGGGGCCATGAATTTCACAATTTTGGTAGATCGAGGACTCAATGCTGATTACAATCATGATCATACCACAGTTTGACTGCTTGATGTTCAGGAGTAAAGAAAAAAAAATTTAAGATTGCATTAATTTTATTGGTTTTGGCCCCAGGGGGGCAGGGACCACGAAATTCAAAATTTTTGTTTCCGTTTACCCATAAATGCCTTATGCCAAATTTGGTGGAAATTGGTTGAGTGGTTGCAGAGAAGAAGATGAAAATGTCCAAATGTTAACGCACGACACACAACACACGACGACGGACGAAAACAGATAGCAATAGGTCACCTGAGTTTACTCAGGTGACCTAAAAACCGCTGATAAGCGTAAACTATTATTATTTATTGCATAAAGATAAAAGAGTGTCTAACGCAACGACGTGCAACACCACCACGGCATCACGTGACTTCTATTAATAGCGAAATTTTGCCTAAAAAGTGCTGCTAGAATCCCACTGTCCCGTCAGTAAAATAATTATTCCACACATTCGCACGAAACCTTACCCGAAGGTTTGAATTTTTTACCTATGATTCGAGATTTTTCCTAACACCACGCTTAACTCGGGATTCTAGCAGCACTTTCCAAGTTTTTTAGGATGCAAGCTTTCCATCAGTACAAATTTTATGTTTTGAAATGTACAGCTTATTGTTGTTCTATCGCATTATTTTTGTCACAATCGACAGAGGAAAGGCCGACCGGGATACGTATATAGCTGGCTGTCTTTGAAAGAGAATATAATCGATCAATATGAATTAGCATACCTTTTTGATTAACTGAACTCCATATGAATTCCATAAAATATTCACGATATTTGCTGTTAAACTCCATTTTACGTATCTTTATTTATGCCGTCATAGCCAAATTCTCTTTACACGACTTGATTAATTCCTTATCAATTCTCAAGTTACTGGATGTACACATATGACGTCATCAGTGGTAGATTTTAATCGAAATGACAGAATACATCATAACAAACTAGGAACATTTTATTTTTGTTAATTTTTATACGTATCTATTCATTTTCTACAGTTAAATTACTTCTGTAATTACCAATTTTACAAACAACTTGTGTTCTAAAATTTACGTCATCACGCCTACTATGACGTCATAATGTAGCACTGATTTGGTCAAGGTAAAATATTTTGTATTCTTCCTTATTCCCCTTGCGCATTCTTCATCCTGATCTTCTCCAGGAATGCCACAAACACTGGAAATGTAGGATATGGATGTCCGATCCTCAGCTTGTAGTTTGTTGCTTCCGTCACCCATTTTTCTTGGATGTAGTGAGGTAACTTGGCCACAATTTGGTTCACACCTGACGATGAATGGAAGTAAGCGAGCAATGTTGAAAAGACAGGGTTCCCATTAAAGATTCGATTTCTAAATTGCAAAAATGATATTGTTCAAACATTTTCGTACACCATTCTTCACTCACTTCAATTTTCTTTATCCATTTCTACCCCAACCATCTTTATCTTCATCATTTTGACCAAATTCCCACTAACTTTCTTTTTGATATTGTCCCTTGGACGAAAGTCGTTAAGCCCCACACTTTTCCCCTGCTTTTTCATATTTTTTTCTATCTCCTATTGTTTGGGACAACAGTCTTCTTCAAAATTAGCTTTGAATAGTTTTCTCAGTTCGTCCTACTTTTTGTGCAAGCGTCCAAGATCAAAGCTCATGATTGCCAAGTATGTCGAGACATCTGACTGAAGACCATTTTAACAACCCACAAGTATAGCTAATATTTTGCTACATCAAAAGAAAGGGAAAGCGAGGAGGAAGCTTAGGGAGGAGCTTTTAAACAGTGGGGATTACCAACATAAATATTTGTCATATATAAGGGTCATGGAAAAATCAGCATGGTGTGAAAACCGGACATTGATTAAATAGGCCTATTGAACTTTTTTTGAACCGTTGGACTTTAAATGGGCATTGAGGATGATAGGAGTGGAAGAATGGAGAGTACGTGTCGGTCTGTTCGTGCACTCATCTAAGCGTGTGAAGCAAAAAGACTGTTGTCCGCCGACAGCATGGCTTCAAGTGCAAAAATGGCGGCCTGGGAGGCTACTGACTATAGCGTTGTTACTATTTAGGTTATTGTTGTTGTCGGGGGATGTAGAAGCAAATCCAGGACCGACTGACCATGGACATGAACAGCAAAGACTAACAAGGAATACAACGCAAAGAAAATTGCCGTTTGAAAAACAACCCCCATCATCGCCAGGCGAACACACCGGTCAGTCACATGATTTGGTAAAAATTATTCGCGAATTAAAGGATGAGTTAAAAGAAGAGCTGAAAAGTATGAATAGTAAACTAGAGACAGAAATTACAAAGTTAAACCAGAAGCTTGACAGGGTGATTGACACTAACGATAGGCTTGAGAGTAAATTAAAAATGCTTGAGGAGGAAAACGGAACACTCAAAGCCAAAGTGAGGCGGCTTGAAGATCAAAGTAGAAGGGATAATCTGATCGTATGGGGGATAGACGAAGTCCAGGAGGAAGGGGAATCATGGTTTGATTGAGAAGAAAAAGTAAGACAAGTGTTTAAAGATACCCTTGGTATTCAGAGTGCAGATGATGAGGACAAAATGGTCATAGAGAGAGCTCATAGGCGTGGAAGAATGAAAAAGTAAGACAAGTGTTTAAAGATACCCTTGGTATTCAGAGTGCAGATGATAGGACAAAATGGTCATAGAGAGAGCTCATAGGCGTGGAAGAAATCAAAGAAATGGTACAAAAGCAAGAGGTTTCATCGAAAACATTTGGTAGATGGAAAAACAGACAACAAGTTCTTGAAGCGGCACGGGAAAAGCTTTAGAGAAAGAAAGATGAAACAGCAAACCCGATTTCGATAAGTGGAGACTTCAGTACAGAATCAAGAGAGGTTAGAAAAGGACTGATAAAGCATATTGAAAAAATGCGCAGTAAATACAATAAGGTAGATAATAAGATTATCGCAGATGGTAAAACATTTAGATACAACCCGCTCACGGAAGAACTGAATACGGTGGGAGCACCCAATCCATCTTTCGCAATGCATGCAGCCATAGACGAGTATGACGAGATATAACAAGGAGACCAAGGCCCTGTAAAAGAGGTGAAAATGATTACGTGAAAAATTAGGGGTATAAAGAAATTGTTAGAAAGACAAGATGCGGCTAACTTTGTAATGCAGAATGATATTATCTGTCTGTTAGATGTCATATCCTTCCTCTATCACAAATGAACCTAGCTGGAATATCATCAAGCCCCGTACTTTTAGAAGGGTTCAATTTTAAATGTTCTTTGTTAACAAAACTTTCACTGACTGTTTTCAGAGTAAAAAGATTTAAAACGTTCACCATCCACACTAAACATATATAAAGGTGTTGGGAGTTTGCTTACTAGTGAGGCTGCAATATTAACAAAAAAAATCATTAAAATGATTTGCAACAGATTTTGGTTCATGACAAATATCATCATCAATTTTTAAGCAGACCTTTCTTCTGTCCTGACGTTTATTATTAAGACCAAGGTCTCTTAGGCTCTGCCATAGATTTTTTGGGTTATTTTTGTTTTTCTTCGATTTTACTAGATATGTATTCTGTCCTTGCAACTTTTACGTCTCTCTTAATTTCATATCTAATTCTGCAGTAGTTTTTGTAATGTTCTTCCTGTTTTGTTTTCCTGTATGAACAAAGTAATGAATCTCTTTCTCTGATATTTTCGAGTTTGACAAAGTGTTTCTGATGGCTGAGTCCGATTTAAATGTAGCCACTATCTTTGATTTTGAAGCCGTTATTCGTACACGTCGGCGACAGTTCCACTCATCACACCGCTGGGAAGATGTAATTTCAGTGGGATCTGTGTTTAAGGACAGCGAAAGATTTTCCAAAAATACTGTACGTTTAATCTTCAGCTCTTCTGCATGCAAGTCATCTATGTCATAATCTGCATAATTATATTTCAGAAGTGTAGCCCACATACTACTGGAACAGTTTTTATACTGTAGTTCCTGCCAGAAAGTATTTTCCTCTATATCAGGATTGTCATGAGTCTGATATGTTGGTGGACGGGGGTCATTTGAGATCAGTTCATCAATCTTCTTCTGTTTGATTCCAGAATACTTAGATTCTGTAATATTTTGTGGATTCTTTCTTTTCTTCCTTCCAACATTCCACTCGCACTTTTTTGAAGTATAAGCAGCTGGTTCATGGCCAAATTGTTGACAATAGTCCAAAAAGGAAAATAGCACAGCTGCAACATGCCTACATCTTCCCATGGATATAGCAATGCAAGTGCACGAAGCATCCTGCACAAAATCAGTTTCATTAGACATTCTTACGGTGACATTGTAAGATGTGTTGATTCTGTAGGATGCCATTAGTGGCCTTCAGAAAATAAACGTTCCCTGATTTAAAGTCCTTTAAGTTACAAACATGCCCACTTTGAAATATTGTTTTCCTTTTTTCAATGGTTTTGATGTGTGTAGGTCATCAATATCCTCTTCTCCCGAATCATTTCCAGGCTTGTCTACTATTTGCACACTTTCAATTATATATTGATGAATATGACCTTCATTGAAATATTGTGGCAAGTTTGTAGATGTGAAAACTTTCCCAACAAACAACTGGGGGAATTTTTGGGTTGCTTGATGCATCATCTGAAGTTGATGCTTTAAGATCCGATGCCTTCAAATCCATCCATTTTCCAGCATCAACACTTACATTTATGTCTATGTTTCCAGATGAAATGCAGTCTTTAACTATACAAAGTTATGAACCTCATGTACTTAATTCAGTAATTAATCATGTACTTAAGATATAAAATGCAATAATTTTAAATTTATTGATTCTAAAACGATATAATAATAGCTAATAGCTAAAAGATTTTAAGCAGTGGATACACGAAATAGATATAATAAAAATGTAAACAAAGAAAGTTTGTTTATGTTACCTCTGTTTTAACTCCTCTGCAAAGTAGTCATCTTCTTAATTGTACAACAGAATGATTTTCATCCTCTGGATAAATTAATTTTACACCAGGAACATCATCTTCTGTTAATTTGATTGCCTGAAACATACTAGTACTCGCCATCGTATAATGATCCTACAAGATAATGTTTGTCCGCATCATACGGGCATCTGAGATAAGGGCATAACCCATAGCATCTGCAACTCATTAGTGACGCAGGCGATGCTTTTGTCTATGTGTCCGTTTTTGTCAGGTCAAAGCTTTTGTGTATTTTAGTCCATTTCCGTTTTTATCCGTTTGTTTATCTTTTGTCTAGTTTTAGAAACAGGAAATAAGTGGGGCAGAAGTTTAGCAGACGTTTGTCAAAAGTAAGAGATAGTCAGATCGGTTATTTAAAGTTTTTGATATAGATTTCAGTCACTTGTAGAATTAAGGTAAAAGGTAGACTTAATCGAAGACCTTACGCAGTAGTACACACAGATTTCTAGGATTTTGAGATAATATGCATGTTGTTACTATTTCCAATTTGGCATGTTTTAAACTTTCAGTCTAATGTATATTTGTTTTGTACTGTTAATATGTTTGCATATGTATATAAAAAGGAAAAACCTGTGTGATCACTCAAGAAATTGATATGATAGACAGTCGCCACATTGATTGGTGCCGGAACCCGGGAAACCGCTGGGGGAACCAAAAGCGTACGTAGTGTGTTGACCAAACAAAAACAAAATGTCTGTGATTTTTCTCAAGGGACTCGGTACCAGGTGCATGAATCATACAAATGAAGAGATGAAAAAGAGTGAAGTATTCGTGACGGCCGACATTTCAGAGGAGGATCCATCGGCTCTCCTTAAAAAGGTTGAAACATCAATTAGACGTATAAAGGAATTCAGTGCCAAACTGGAACAGACAATTGAGAAGTGGTTATTGACGATAGAAGACAAAGAACTTAAACAACGTGAAGAAGAGGAATTTAATGAGGACATTAAAAAGATGTTTCTGCTATTTAACACACAGATCAGCTAATTATTCTAGAGAAAGCACTAAATGAAAACCTGTCAATTCTAAAAAAAAAAACAAGAGGCTCACGGGCCTTATAGGCCCCCTGAGTATCATGTAACAACTTTCCAGCAATTGTATATGGTTCCTATTTTAATCCAAAAGCCATACAATTCACAAATTTTAAAGGAGGCCCCATTGCTTATCAAAAGACAGATTTCAAAGCATTAATTTATTTTTAGTCAAAGTATCTCTCTGGTACCCCTGCCCTGAAATTAGAGGCCCCTTTCTTTATTAAAAGGCCAGCATTTTTTTAATGTTCAGGTTTAGTTATGAACATGAGAATAAAAGTTTTTTTTAAATATGTGTTAGGTAAATGTGTAGACATTGTTCTAAAATTTACTTGATGCCTAAAATTATAATTCCTATCATAAAACAGACAGGGAGGATTGGGGAGTAGAGTGAACATTTTTTCAATTAAGTGTAAAATAATTTTTCTGGCTGATACAAATGATACTACATGCTTGTATATATTTGTATATTCTTGCCTTTTAATAGCTGATTTTTTTTTATTTCTTCAGGTTATTGTTTATTTCTTCCTCAAATGGACTTAACTTATATTATATCCCATAGTTCATTACATCTGATGCATAAGCAACCCTTTTCCGAAGAATGATGATTAGACTGTAAGCTAAAACAGAGTCCTAAAAAATGTCGCTGGCAATATGCAATAGCTACCATGGGCAGTTGAAAACCTGGGGGAGGAAAATACTTTACAGACAGATACTTTTGAAACGAATACATAATTAACTCACCAGCGTGTCATTGTGCAACAAAGTCGTCAGCATTTTATTTGTCCTTTGAACGGGTTAAACGTTTTGAATGGCACTCGTATCGAAGAATTTTACACTAAACCAAGCTATCTTCTCAGACCATCTAGCTTTATTTACCCACCTTTTCATCTCAGAACTTAAAACCGGAAGTGCAAGTTCGTAAATTTGAAATCTCGATCTCAACCCAAATTTGTTTTATTTTTTTTCTGAAAATTCAAAACCTTGAGCGGAGGGTGTGAAAATACTGAAAATAAAATAAATCCTGGCCTTAAATATATAATTAGATCATTGGTATATTAACCAGGAGCAAAGGATAAGATGTTAAAAGAATTCATGCATTTCACTATACAATCATTAGCCTCCCCCCCTAAAACAAGAACCCCTGACCCTGGGGCCATTAAATTCACAATTTTGGTAGAGGCACTCTTGTTCATCATAACTATGTACTTAGTCAGTTTATTTAATACCCAGGAGCAGAGAAGATTTTCATAGAAATCATGTATTTTCACTATATATAATCAATAGAGCCCCACCCTAACACCAGAACCCCTAACCCTGGGGCCATAAAATTCACAATTTAGGTAGAGGCACTCTTGCTCATCATAACTGTACTTAGTTGGTTTATTTAATACCCAGGAGCAGAGAAGAAGATTTTCAAAGAAATAATGCATTTTCACTACCTATTTATTTAGCCCCGCCCTAGCACTAGAACCCCTGACCCCAGGGCCTTGAATTTCACAATTTTGGTAGAGAACTCATTGCTGATTACAATCATGCAAACAGTTTGACTGCTCAATGTCCAGGAGTAAAGAAGAAGATTTCTAAAGATTGCATTAATTTTAGTGGTTTTGGCCCCAGGCCCCAGGGAGGCAAGGATCATGAAATTCACAATTCTTGTTCTCCTTTACCCATAGATGCTTTGTGCCAAATTTAGTTGAAATTGGCTCAGTGGTTGCAGAGAAGAAGCTGAAAATGTTCAAATGTTAACGGACAACGCACGACGACGGACGAAAACGGATAGCAATAGGTCACCTGAGTTTACTCAGGTGACCTAAAACAAGAGGCCCAAGGGCCACATCGCTCACCTGAGCAATGTGGATAGGAAAAAAGCAGAAATCAGTTTATGGTTGAAAAGTTTAAACCCAGTAGTGGTCTAAACCAATCCTTAAAAGGGAGATGGTATGATTTTTGAAAATATTGAACAAACACAAATCTTCACTAACTAAGTGTGGCGGAGTCATATTTATTTAAAATAATTTTTTTTATTTTTATTGAATAACTTACTGAGCCATAATTTACTTTATGCCATAATTGGTAGTAGTCTCCATTCATGAATTCTACTCACAGAATCTCATTGGCCAGTAAATTTGTACCCCCTTGTTTAACCGGTTTTTCTGCTATATATACTGAGGCATGGGCCCATCCCTGTCAGTGCGGGAAATTTAACTTACATATTACCAGCTGCCCGTTGTCACCACTTGAAAGGTAATTTTCTTAGTCTATTAAATTTTTGTATTTTATTTATTAAGTCCAAGTCATAAGCTCAAGTGTTTTTCATATTTTTGAGAGAAAGATATTTTAAACTATGAAATTGACGTTTCGGGCTTAGTGAACTTAAATTTTCTTATTTTTGAAGTGAATTTGAAATAAAAGTATTTTGTCTCAGTGTCTATGTGTATTATGATATTGTATATATGTTTTTGTATTTGTAGATCTGCCATTGCTTTTTCATTCCTAATAAATTTATTAAACTGAACCTGCGTTCTTCATCCCCGCTTGGTTACATTTGGCGTCGCCGGGAACTAAAGCAATGGCTAGTGGTGACAACGGAGAATTTCATGTAAAATTCCAACGACGTGAGTAGAACTTCAAATTCCATTACATCAATGAACCATCGTGGGAAAGGAATGTTTATTCGAGCGTAAACTACCAGTACTGATAGTGAATACCATTCTCGGCTGTTACAATGGCGAGTCATCCAACTGTAAAATCGTTACAGAAAGAAATCAAAGGTCTGCAGAATCAACTTAGCGAAATGGGCTGGAAATCAAATTACGAACCAAAAGAACCAAAAACTGTTTATGTGCAGCGAGATCGCACTGTTCCGAAATTCACCGGCAATAACATGGATATAGAGGACTGGATAGAAAATGTTCAATATGCAGCACGTGGTATGACAAAGGAAGAAGGGGCGGATCTAATTTACCAAAATCTATCTGGAAATGCGCGAGACGAAATCAAGTATTTGTCAGGTGATGTACGAAAAGATCCTCTACATATGGTTAAAATTTTGCGGGATGTATTCGGTGATAGAGACAGTGCTATTAAATTACAGAAGAAATTTCTTGACAGAAAACAGAATGAAACTGAAACACTGCGTCAATATTCTTACGGTCTGATGGATATCATTAGAAGAATTACTCGGAAAGACTCGTCAGTTTTCGGAAACCAAGATAAAACATTATGTGAACATTTTTCAGAAAATGTCAGGGACCAGTATCTACGGAAACATCTAAATTGTATTCTGCGCACGCAACCGGATATCACGTTTAGGGAACTTAGAGAAGAGGCTATACTCTGGTCAGAAGAAGATGAACATGGCGAAGTCTCGTTACAAGAATCACTGGAGAAGAAATCAACTGAACAAAACCGTGAGTTTGAGAGTGAAAAGAAAACTGAAGTATCGACAGAAAAAATACCGAAGCAAACGGAAAGTGAAAGTGAAAAGAAAATCAAAGAACTTACCGACGCATTGAAGAAACAATCGTGTCAGATAGAAAATTTAACAAAAGCTGTCAATTCCAAACAAAAATACTACGACAACAACTGGTATTATTATGATCGACCACTTACCATGCTTACATGTTACCGATGCAAAAAGCAGGGACACAAAGCTAATGAATGTCCAACAAAACCGGATTCTACAAATTCTGAACAGGAAAACAAAAGCCCTTCGTAATGCAGAGTCCCGTTATAGAGGGGAGTGAAACGGACTCATGGAAAATGAACACACGTTTAGTTGGTAAATGTCCTTCAGTATTTGTGACAATGAATGGTGTTAGTGTTAATTGTTTAGTTGATACTGGATCATCAGTTTCTACAGTGACAGAATCATTTTATGAGAAACATTTAAAGTCAGCAACCAAATTAAATACAGACATTGTGTTTTCTTTGAAAGCATCTAACGGACTTTCTATACCGTTTATTGGATACATTGAGGTTAACATTGAGGTCATGGGTCAACAGTTACAGCAAGTGGGTGTGTTAGTTGTGAAAAATTCTGTTGATTTTGAAACACGTCAGCGCAAAGAAAACATTCCGGCCATTCTAGGAATGAACACGATTTCACTGTGTAAGAATCTATTAGAAACGCAACACGGAGCAGAGTACACAGAAAAAGTTGAAGAAATTTCAGCAAATTACAAATTAAAAGAACAATTCAAAGCATGTGACAGAAATGTTAAATGTGATGTCATAGGATATGTTAAAGTCTGTGCAAAGTCTCCAGTACGAATTCCGGGAAAATCTGTGACTGTTATCAATGGTACAGCACCAAAGATGCCAAGATTGTATGAAGCCATGGTAGAACCGTTAACATCTACTCAACATTTGTCATCAAACATTATCGTTGTCCGAACTCTTAGTAAAGTGAACCGTGGATTTCTGTGCTTTCGTATCGCAAATATTGGTACTGACGATGTGTGGTTAGCACCCAGAACTAGAGTTGCCGTCCTTGTCAATGGCGATGTACTTGAAAATTCATCTAACATCGAATTCACTAGAAAAGGAAATACTGAAGAGATTTTTGTTCAACAAGAATTTATGTGCAGTGAAACCACAAATTCAGAGGAAGTGACAAGTGATTTCAAAATTCCACCGGAAATAGAAAAGTTGAATATAGATCCTGCACAGATGAAAGAAATTCGCACTCTTTTCTACCGAAATCAAGATGTATTCTCTCAAAATGATGACGATATAGGATATACTACAGCCATAAAACATACTATTCGGACAACAGACGATCAGCCTATAGTGCAACCTTACAGACGAATACCCCCATCACAATATGAGGAAGTGATATCACATATTCGTAAATTGTTGAACAACAATATTATAAGGGAGAGTACTAGTCCATACGCATCACCGATTGTGTTAGTCAGAAAGAAAGATAATTCGCTCCGCTTATGTGTGGACTACCGTAAACTTAACAGCAAAACTCACAAAGATGCCTATCCACTACCCAGAGTAGAAGAATCATTTGATGCTCTATGCGGTGCGAAATTTTTCTCGACAATGGATCTTACCTGTGGCTATAACCAAGTAGCTGTCCATGAAGATGATATCGAAAAAACGGCATTCGCAACGCCAATGGGTCTATATGAATATCTTCGTATGCCGTTTGGTTTGTGCAACGCCCCTGCGACGTTTCAGAGGTTAATGCAACACTGCTTCAGGGATGAGATATTTAACATTTTACTTGTGTTTTTGGACGATATTATCGTCTATTCAGAAGACATTCCAGAACATTTGAAGCGATTAGAGACAGTGTTTAGAATCATCCGGAAACATGGATTAAAGTTGAAAATGTCAAAGTGCAATTTTTTTCAAAGTGAAGTTCGTTATCTCGGACATGTCATATCCTCTGAGGGATTCAAAACTGACCCAGAAAAAATAAGTGCTGTGCAAAATTTTGAAAAACCGACAACTGTAAAAAAAACTCAAGTCATTTCTTGGATTAGCAGGATGCTATAGACGTTTTTGAAAGGATTTAGTAATATAGCATCGCCATTACACAAGTTGTCCCAGCAGTTTACACCTTATCCAAGGAAACCATTTGGAAATAAATGGAATTCTCAGTGTGACGATGCGTTTACAACATTGAAAAAGCTTCTTGTGAGTTCTCCTATCTTAGGATATGCAGATTTCCAAAAGCCGTTTATTCTTGAAACAGACGCTAGTATGTTAGGATTAGGAGCCATTCTATCGCAAGTGAAAGACGGAAAACAACATGTCATCGCCTATGCTAGCAGATCCTTGAGACCAAGTGAAAGGAATATGCAAAATTATAGTTCTCGAAAACTGGAATTACTATCATTAACCTGGGCAATAACAGAAAAATTCAAAGATTACTTATTGGGATCAAAATTCACAGTGTTCACTGATAACAACCCGTTGTGTCATCTCAACACCTCAAAACTCAGTGCAATTGAACAACGCTGGATTTCAAAGTTGGCTATGTTTAACTTTGATGTGAAATTCCGACCAGGCCGCCATAACGAAAACGCAGATGCTCTTTCACGTATCAGTGATCCTGATGATTCATCGCGGCAAAGTGATTTAGAGATTCTACTAGAGAAGTTCTCAGATTCTACGAAACTACCCTTGGATCTACAGAAACAAAGTAGTTCAAGTGTAATTGTGAATGAAGTTTACGACACTTTTCCATCTCTTAAACCAGATGAAATACAGTCTCTTCAGTCAGCTGATTCAGACTTGGCAACATTTCTGAAGATTTTCAATAAAGGATCTAAACCAACAAAAACAGAAATCAGAAAATTACCAAGATCTGTGATTACATTAGTAAGACAGTGGGATAAAATTGTAATTGTGAAAGGAATTCTTTACAGAGTGGTAACAGATCCGATACTAGGGGATTTAAAACAACTTATTCTTCCAAGATCATTACGTGAAAAAGTGTTATTCAGTTGTCATGACAACTTGGGCCATCAAGGGATAGAGCGCACATTTTCTGCTGTTCGTTCAAGATGTTATTGGCCTGGAATATTCAATTCTGTGAAGAATTATTGTAAGCGCTGTGAACGTTGTGTAATTTCCAAGATGCCTCAACCAGCTATACGCACTACAATGAGCCACCTCATAGCATCTAGACCTCTGCAAATTCTAGCAATCGATTTTACTGTTTTGGAACCAGCGCATGGAAAAGAAAATGTTCTTGTGATGACTGATGTCTTTACAAAATTTACGCAAGCTGTTCCAACAAAGGACCAGAAGGCAGATACGGTAGCGAATGTTCTTTTAAACGAATGGTTCTTCAAGTATGGTGTTCCCGATCGTATTCATTCGGATCAAGGCCGAAATTTTGAAGCAAATATCATTGCTCAACTGTGTAGGATGTATGGAATTACACGATCTCGAACCACACCTTACCACCCAGAAGGAAACGCCCAATGCGAAAGATTTAATAGAACCCTACACAACTTATTAAAGAGTCTTACACCTGACCGAAAGCGACATTGGCCAAAACATCTGCCCGAATTACTATTTTCCTACAATGCAACACAGAATTCAACAACCGGATACAGCCCATTTTATCTTATGTTTGGACGTAATCCAAAGATACCCATCGATTTTCTACTTGGAGCTTTGGACAGTGACGATGATGATCAAATGACAACTGACGAATGGATCAAATCTCACCAGGACCGACTAAAGTATGCGTTCGACAAAGCAAGTGATCATACTTCTCTGATGGCCAAAAACAGGAAGTCGACCAACGACAGAAAAGCCTTTGACCCAGAATTGAATACTGATGACAAAGAGTACGTTCGAAACCGTCAAATCCGCGGCAGAAACAAAATTCAAGATTCATGGGACTCTACTGTGTATCGTGTTGTGAATATTTCAGGAAATGTCGTTAGTGTTGTGTCAGACGATGGCAGCCAGAAAACCTTAAACCGCCGTGATGTGACGAGATGTGTTTCCTAAATAACGCTATTACTTATGCAAAAAAAAATTTTTGTTACTTTTGATGTTCATATGTATATTTTTCTGGAGAGTATGTGGCTATTATTGAAAAATGTATTTTGATAGAATATATATTTTTCATTTATCGAGACGCTAAATTTAAAGCTGGGGGAGTATGTGGGGGAGTCATATTTATTTAAAATAATTTTTTTTATTTTTATTGAATATCTTACTGAGCCATAATTTACTTTATGCCATAATTGGTAGTAGTCTCCATTCATGAATTCTACTCACAGAATCTCATTGGCCAGTAAATTTGTACCCCCTTGTTTAACCGGTTTTTCTGCTATATATACTGAGGCATGGGCCCATCCCTGTCAGTGCGGGAAATTTAACTTACATATTACCAGCTGCCCGTTGTCACCACTTGAAAGGTAATTTTCTTAGTCTATTAAATTTTTGTATTTTATTTATTAAGTCCAAGTCATAAGCTCAAGTGTTTTTCATATTTTTGAGAGAAAGATATTTTAAACTATGAAATTGACGTTTCGGGCTTAGTGAACTTAAATTTTCTTATTTTTGAAGTGAATTTGAAATAAAAGTATTTTGTCTCAGTGTCTATGTGTATTATGATATTGTATATATGTTTTTGTATATCTGCCATTGCTTTTTCATTCCTAATAAATTTATTAAACTGAACCTGCGTTCTTCATCCCCGCTTGGTTACATAAGGATGCATGCATATTTCTTTGATTACCTGTGGCTTTATTGCTCTTCACATTTTAACTTACATTGTGGCCCAAACCCATACCCCAAGGGGTCATGACTTGAACAAAATTGAATCTACACTACCCAAGAATGCTTCCATATGAACAGGACTAATCATAGCTTTGCTCTTCTTGAAAAGAATTTTAAAGATTTTTTCTACATGTTTCTATGTAAAACTTGGATTCCATGTTGTGGCCCCCCCTACCCCAAGGGGCCCTTGGGGCATGATTTGAACAAAAATTTAATGTCCACTGCCTGAAGATGCTTCTATAAAAATATGATCATACATGCCTTTGCTATTCTTAAGAAAAAGATTTTTAAAGAATTTTTACTATATATTTCTATTTAACACTTTGATCTGCCATTGTGGGTCATGATTTGAACAAACTTGAATCTACACTACCTGAGGATGCTTCCCTATAAGTTTCATCTTTCCTGGCACAGTGGTTCTTGAGAAGAAGATTTTTTAAGAATTTTCCTATGTATTTCTATGTAAATCTTTGATCGGCCATTTTGGCCCCGCCCTACCCCCAGGGGTCATGAGTTGAACAAACTTGAATTTACACTACCTGAGGATGCTTCCCTATAGGTTTCATCTTTCCTGGCACAGTGGTTCTTGAGAAGATTTTTTAAGAATTTTCTGATGTATATTATGTTAAATTTTGGTCGGCCATTTTGGCCCCGCCCTACCCCCGGGGGTCATGATTTGAACAAACTTGAATCTACACTACCTGAGGATGCTTCCCTATAAGTTTCATCTTTCCTGGCACAGTGGTTCTTGAGAAAAAGATTTTTTAAGAATTTTCTGATGTATATGTTAAATTTTGGTCGGCCATTTTGGCCCCGCCCTACCCCCGGGGGTCATGATTTGAACAAACTTGAATCTACACTACCTGAGGATGCTTCCCTATAAGTTTAATCTTTCCTGGCACAGTGGTTTTTGAGAAGAAGATTTTTAAAACATACCATCAAATTTTTATAATTTCTTAATTATCTCCCCTTGAATAAGGGCGTGGCCCTTCATTTGAACAAACTTGAATCCCCTTGACTTAAGGATACTTTGTGCCAAGTTTGGTTGAAATTGCCCAAGTGGTTCTTGAGAAGAAGTCGAAAATGTGAAAAGTTTACAACGACGACGCCAACGACGACGACAACAACGACAGACAACGGACAAATTGTGATCAGAAAAGCTCACTTGAGCCTTTGGCTCAGGTGAGCTAAAAAACTGCTGAAATGACAGACCCAAGACTAGAACAGATGACTCATTTACAGCCGGGAATGCAGGAACAAATACTTCATTTTCAAGAGTTGTCGCTTCCACAACATACTCTAAAGACGAGACCAGTAGCAAGTTATAACGCCCTACTTACAGTGGAGACAAGATCAAGTTCAAGGAATTCTGGGACGCTTTTGACTCGTTTTGAGAGTGCAGATGAACAAGTTTTATCACTTTATTGCAACTGTTGCCCTAAAAATGAAACAATTTGCTCCATCAAATAATGTAGCCATGTATAATTAAAAAGTTCATATAAGAATAATATTCAATGTTTACTTGAAAAGAATGTTTGAAAGATGAAAATCTACAAAAGAATAAACAGTGAACCACTGCGATTGTCTTTTGCAGTACGTATATTATTTGATTACTGCATATTGTTAAGTACATCTATGTTTAATTTGTATATTCAGGTAAAGATTTTTTTTAATAAATAAAGAATTACTGTTTTTAAAATTATTTTGATTTATTTTCTAGTTAAGATTTGTACCTGATACATTCAGATTTCCTAACTCTCTCTCATTTATTATATTTTTCAGTATATCTTTCTAGATACTACAAAACAAGAGATGTTTGTAAAACATTTATGCCCCCCTCCCCCACAAATTGGAATTTTTCTAAGTCCAAAAGGGCATAACTGTGTCAAAAATGGTGTGATCATATGATCATACCCAAAACAGAACTTGAATAAGATATTCATCTGACTAATCTGTATACTAAACTCCATTTCATTGTGTGCAAGTTCTGCAAAGCAAATGAATGGAAAGTGCAAAAATATGGAATTTTTCTAAGTCCAAGGGGCATAACTCTGTCAAAAATGGTGTGATCATACCCAAAACACAACTTGACCAAGATATTCATCTGACTAATCTGTATACTAAATTCCATTTCAATATGTGCAACCTCTCCAAAGAAAATGTACGGAAAGTGCAAAAATATGGAATTTTTTTAAGTCCAAGGGGCATAACTCTGTCAAAAATGGTGTGATCATACCCAAAACACAACTTGACCAAGATATTCATCTGACTAATCTGTATACTAAATTCCATTTCAATATGTGCAACCTCTCCAAAGAAAATGTACGGAAAGTGCAAAAATATGGAATTTTTTTAAGTCCAAGGGGCATAACTCTGTCAATTATGGTGCGATCATACCCAAAACAGAATTGACCTAGATATTTATCTGACTAATCTGTATACTAAATTCCATTTTAATATGTGCAACTTCTCCAAAGAAAATGAGCGGAAACTGCAAACAATTGGAATTTTTTTAAGTCCAAGGGGTAGAACTTGACCTAGATATTCATGTGATATACTTGTATACCAAATTTCATTTCAGTATGTGCAACGGTTATGAAGAAAATGAGCGGAAACTAAATGGACCGACAGACAGCAGCAAAGCAATATGCCCTCCCTTCTTCGAAGGGGGGCATAAAAAGCATGAATACCTATTTAATAACCAAATAACACAATTGACATTTATAGCTGACAATAAGATTCTCATCCAACTCAAGCATCACCAATCAACTTACATAAGTCATTGACGTATTAATGATAAAATTTTAAAATTTGATTACACGTTAAATTTTAAGTGGCATACAAGATTTCTGGCATTTGTTTATCTTATCACAAGAACTCCTTTAAATATCTCTTAAACTTTGAAACATCTAAGTTTTTTGGTGCAGTCAATTAAGATTTAAACTCGGGTAACATCTACCTCAATCTAAATGCCTAATATCTAAGAGGGGCATACTGTTACAAACATACTGTAAATCAAATTATATAGTAAAATCTTGTTGTTTCGAACCTGGGTTACTGAGGAAAAAGTCAAAAGATATCATGGAATTTGAAATTAATCAAGGGTAAAATATTTGTTGAGGACTTTAAAATCACTTTTAAATATCCATGATTATTGAAATTTTGGTATCCGACATACTAAAGTTCAACTGTGCATGTTTATAATATAAAAATAAGATAATGTCAATAATATTCATTTTAATGTCTTTATTGCCTGACGTCACGGCGTCAGGCTGTATAAGGATTGATAATTGCTTGATCCGAAACTAATAGATCATACCCAAAGAGCTAGATTTTGTGCAATCTGATTTACATTGGAAATCTTTTACCTGCATTTTAAAAGAAACCTTTTCTCAGGGAATCAATGATTTTACTGATGCAAAATATTGCAGTATTTACTTTGTTTACTCTGTTTGCATGAAACAGATTATTCCATGTGATTTACCGTTTCAATGTGTCCGTGTATCTTTCTTTCTGCATTTCTATACTACTGGATCAGTTCATTTATGTTCTACAAAAGGGGTGAATCGCTCTTTTCGCGCCAAATGTCACGAGTAAGTGATCTTCGCACCTTTTCTTGGATTGTTCTATTGTATGACTTCCATTGAATTAAATAAAGTTTGTTATTGTAACCTCCATATTCTTATGATACAGAAATTATATCTAAAAATTATATCTTATTCCTTTAAACAAAATATGAATCGTATGTATCAGAATATGGACATGCAAAACAAAAGAAATGATTTCTCTAATTTATTTCCTTTCCAAATTTTAATGGACAAGTCCAATCACCACAAACGATAGACGCAGGTTCCAGACCATTTGACGAAAGAATTTACATGTGCTAAATCTTGGATTTCTTTTCCACAAAGGCCTAAATGTTGGTTTTACCTATTTCATTCTCAAAAAATTACAGTATACCCACGTTTCAGAAAAAAAGATCATTAGACTAAAACTACTATAATGTTTACTTCACTGGAGAACATGCTTTCCTACAACATATGTATTTAGCTATATCCATCTAAAATGTCCACAATGAATGATTTGACAACAGATTTCAAAATAGGTGTAGCTTTAAATCTAGTTCCATGGGTGGATCACTCTACTTGCATGAAAGTCAATCGCATCATCTCGGGTCTTTTCGTCAGAGGTCAAAACATCGACATCATCGGATGTTAAAAATATATACATTTCCTTTTCATAGTAAAAACTAAAACGGCGTTAGAAGTCCCTTCTATGGTATATTTTAGATAACATTGTATAAAGTTAACTCCATATTACACAGAAAATAGGTCTATATACATCATCCATGCTTTGCCAAGTTTGTGAAAGGGGGGGGGGGTGTCATGGCGTATAAATTAAAAATACATTTGTGGTCTCCTTCCCTAGATACGGCCCGAGGAGTGGGACCGAGGAGTTGCGATTGGCAGAAAATCCACATACATTAAATATTCTGTTAACAACTCTTCAGAATGCAGCAAAGGCATCGTTCTTTTACAAGTTAATTAAATAAATATTTTTACAAGGTTCTCAAATAAAAAGACATTTCAAACACAAAAAAGTATTGCTCAAAAGGTTTATCACTTCTCTTACAGATATTGATTGATTATACGCAGTCCAGTCCAATACGAAAATTCGTAAAATCGTAAGATTACGA
Organism: Saccostrea cuccullata; assembly: GCF_032062105.1. Taxonomy (NCBI): domain Eukaryota; kingdom Metazoa; phylum Mollusca; class Bivalvia; order Ostreida; family Ostreidae; genus Saccostrea; species Saccostrea cuccullata. Next base: position 21,611 of record NW_026932773.1, read on the forward strand.
GAAAGCGTAATATTACAAGTTATCGTAATATAAAACTTATATTACAATTTTTCGTAATGTAGTTAAATTACGAATATGCGTAATATAGCAGATGTAAGAGACTATATTACGAGTTTTCGTAATTCAAGACAAATTCAAGCATTGCAAGAAATTGAGTGGCGGGTAGCAAAGTATGGCGTTTAATACGAGATGTCACGGGCGATAACTTGTACGACGCTTACTGAGATTTGAAATTCTGTGTGTTTTAATAAGAATTGCACGAACAGTTGAATTATGAAACGAGGGTGTGATTTTGAGGGTAGACTTCGGAAGAAAAATAGGGAGTTCGGCTGATATAGACCAATGCTACAAGCTTGAGCGAATATTGAAATTTACTGGAAAATTGGTCTTATCCGTGGGAAAATTCCTATAAAAGAATAATAAAAGAAATTTTCCACTCACCCATCGCTGGCGATACTTTCTTCTTGAATTTCCATGCTTTCTGATAGGCGTAACTGACCAATCTAACCGCATGCTATCATTAGCCGTGGAATCTGATATATTACTGACGTCATTCTTTGATACCCACCACTCAATTTCTTGCAATGCTTGAATTTGTCTTGGATTACGAAAACTCATAATATAGTTTCTTACAATCTACTATATTACGCGTATTCGTAATTTAACTACATTACGGAAAATCGTAATATAAGTTTTATATTACGAAAACTTGTAATATTACGAATTTTCGTATTGGACTGGACTGATACGTCAGGCAAGCTTTTTGAAAAGCTGTTACTTGTATATCTAACCGGGCTAAATAGTAATCATCCTGTTACTGTAGTGCTTGTGTATCATCCTCCTCCCTCAAGACAGAATGGTCTCACAGGAACCCAATTCCTCAAGGAGTGGGAACAGTTCCTGTCACATGTATGCACTACTATTCCATCACAATTATGCATCCTCGGTGACATGAACATCCATTATGACGAACCGGGCATGTCACACACGAAACAGGTTCAGGACATAGTGGCTGGACTTGACCTAAAACAACATGTTAATGTCGCTACCCATGCTGCTGGACACACTCTTGACTTAGTGTTCACAAGGGATGACCCCATATCCCACTTGTAAAGTCCATCACTGTGACTGATATAGGGATCTCAGATCACTATGCGGTTACTTGCCAACTTTACACCTGTCCATTACACCTAGCAAACAAAAGTCGGCTAGCTAGGCCATTGAAGCGCATCCCTGTGGAAACACTAGCACAAGAACTAGCAGAATCGCTGAATTCCATCAAAGAAGGGGGCAATGTCAATGATCTGCTGTCAGCTATAGACTCCAAAGTGGAAGTAGTCCTGGACAGCATAGCACCAAAACGAACCATCACCATCAAAGGAGACTCTCTTAAACCATGGTACAATGACTCGATCCATGAAGCAAGAAAACGGAGAAGACAGTTGGAGCGTAAAGCCATGAGCTCAGGCCTAGAGGTCCATAGGCAGATGCTTACAGAACAGTCCCGAGCTGTGGTGCATATGATCAACTCTGCCAAATCCAGTTATTATCAGGAAAAGCTCACCACAGCGGACAGTAAAGAGACTTTCAAATTCATTAGTAGTCTAATGAATTATAACGCAGGAACTCCTCTACCATCGGCTACTAATGACCAGACCCTTGCCGAAGATTTTGTTAAGTTTTTTTACAAGAAAGTTCAGAATATCCGGCACGGTCTTGATGACACAGATCTCCGTGACAATACAGCTTCTTCAGACCTGGATAAACCAGTGCCTCAACTTGGCTGCTTCAAGGTCCAGACACATGAAGAAGTAAACAAGGTCATCAATATTTGCGCAAACAAGACCTGCTCACTGGATGTCATCCCCACTGCGCTCTTAAAGAACAGTGCTGTCCTCTCTGTGATGCTACCGACAATTACTGAGCTGGTTAATACATCGCTTTCAACCGGGGTCTTTCCAAATAAGCTGAAACGTGCACTAGTTACACCACGTCTAAAAAAGCCAGGACTGGATATGAATATCTTCACTAACTATAGACCAGTCTCAAATATTCCTTTCATCAGCAAGGTCATCGAACGTGTTGTTGCACAACAGCTTAATGGTCATCTCACCAGAAACGGTCTTCATGATGACCTGCAGTCAGCTTACAAGACCGGTACCAGCACTGAAACAGCCATCCTACGAATAAAAGCAGACGTAGAAGCAGTACTGGATGAAGGTGATGCCATGCTCCTGGTCCTTCTCGACCTGAGTGCTGCATTCGACACCATTGATCACACCCTCTTACTGGAGAGACTACATGTGGAAGTTGGACTTACGGACACGGCACTCTGTTGGATACAGTCTTACCTGAGTAGCCGCACTCAAGCAGTAAAGATCAACAACAGTGTGTCCTCAGATGTGCCACTGTCCACTGGAGTGCCACAAGGGTCTGTTCTCGGTCCCCTCCTCTTCCTGGTGTACCTCCTACCACTCAGGAGAGTCATCAATCAGTTTGACATTAGCCGTCACGGATTTGCAGACGACACCCAATTGTACAACCGTCTGAGTGTTAAAAACAATGCCAGGCGTACGGAACAAATCAAGGTTATGGAAGAGTGCATAGCGAGTGTCCGAACCTGGATGACTGTAAACAAACTCAAACTGAATGATGCAAAAACCGAGATAATGGTGATTGCCAGCGCTCATAACCAGAACCGTGTTAAGAACATTCAGCTGAAGATTGGTGACGCAATAGTGACATCTCAATCTACTGCTAAAAACCTCGGTGCTACCCTGGATGCCACCTTATCAATGGAAACGCAAGTCAAGTCCATGCTAAAAAAGATATATTTCAACATTAGGAGAATCTCCAAGGTGAAACAACATCTCACCCAGGAAGCGTGTGCAAAGGTCATCAATGCAACAGTCGTATCCCATCTCGACTATCACAATGCCCTTCTGCTTGGCATAACCGATCGAACCATGCACCGATTACAAGTGGCTCAGAACAATGCTGCGCGTTGTCTCACAAAAACAGGCTACAAACAACATATCACGCCAGTACTTCAACAACTGCACTGGCTGCCTGTAAAACAACGTGTCGTGTTTAAAGTGCTGACAACCATGCACAAGTCTCTACATTCCTCCTCAGCATCACCATATATGAGAGAGTTATGCCCTACTTATCAGCCACAAAGGACTTTAAGATCATCGTCTGACAAATGGAAAGTAATAGTAAAGAAATCATCGAACAAATATGGCGCAAGAGCCATAAGCACATTAGGCGCACAACTGTGGAACAACTTGCCTTTAGAACTACGAGAGCTAGAAGCACATGGATCATTCCGCAAGAACCTAAAAACACTCTTGTTCAAGCGTGAATATAATCTATGAATGTAAAAAATCCAGCATAACACCTAGGACTCCATGTGTACCCTCTCGTATACTCAACTTCAGAAGTACTTTCCTGTGTACATAACAGTTTTTTATTTTCATTTTATTTTGCCTTGTCTACGTTAACCAATTTCATCTTACTACCATGTTTTATTTTAAGGTCCCTTTGTTTTATCGATTATTTACTTTCAATTACAGATTTATAGGTTTTATTAATCTATATTGTTTTTAAATATTAGCAAAACCATTGTACAGCGCATAGAAACTATATGTGATTTTGCGCTTTATAAATTAATAAAATAATAATAATAATAATATCTTGTGTTGGAAATTGGACATCTCATACATGCAGCAATTCAAATCTTAGTTAAATCAAACAAAATACATGGGTTAATTCGAACTATAATAAAACCATTAGTAAAAAAGGATAAATATAATTGAACTCTTCATTCATAATTCAGCTGTACTTATAGAATATGACAGTTCCTTAAGCACCATATTATGGAGGAAATAACTAGTGTTGGCAAATCGGACGATTTATAGTGAACCTGTTACTCAATCTTTCGATCAAGTAACCTTTAATTCAGATGATTTATATTTATTTCATCCTTTTCAATTAGGGTAGTTATAAAACACAAATATATTGTGAATGCTTAAAGTTACTTATGCACGCACCATCTTGAAAGAATATTTTGATACTGTATTGATAATTAAACCAGAAGTCTCTGTCGAGACTGTAGCCCTACTGGTTTACACTTAAAACAATGGAATTGTTAAGTAACACTTGGGACCTGAAACTTTAAAATAGCAAGTAATAGAAAGATGGTACTTGGAACTAATCAAAATAGTGTACTTGTATGCCAAGTAATATTGATACGTGATCAAAACTGTAGGATGAGTAGTATTTTGAAAGAATTTCATAGAAATTCTATTTGTAGTAACCATGGCAACACCATTCATCGAAAATCAAGAAATCGATGCAAAGAATTATATATCTTAGTGTAGTCTATATGTGTGCCAAATTATAATGAAATTGGACCAAAACTTTAGGAGGAGTAGTGTTTTGAATTCAAAGCATTTCGCAGAAATTTCTATTTTTAGTAACCATGGCAACACCGTTCATTGAAATCCAAAACCGATGCACAGAATATTAGGTTTCTGAAATTAAATTGAGCCTAATACATGTATGTAGACAATTTTGGGACACTTTAAAGTTTACTTTTTATCAACAGATTTCTCGAAAATATCAAGAAGTCTATCAAAGCGTTGCAGCTTTACTTCCTGGTGCCTTTGCATCTGTTCCCTCATTTCTTTATGCATAGTTTCCATTTTAGTATAAATCATTTCTGCTGACCTTTTCTTTGGCTGAGTTGATTTTTTATCAGTTGTTTTCTTATCGGTTACCGGTATCTCTTTCTCTTGCTTTGCAACACTTGCACCACTGTCAAACGATACTGTTGCTTTGGTTGATGGTTTGTTGCCAAATAAATTATTGAATTCTTTTTGGTACTTATATTCAATTCTTTCATTTCCAGTTTGCTTATTTAAGTCGATAGTTTCTTTGTATTTCCTTTTCGTATTTCTAAATTTATTCAGGATTTGGAGCTAAGAAACCTTGATTCCTTCAGCATTCATGTTTTCATGAATTTTATTCTATAACGTGTCATGATTTTTGTTTTTATGGAAGGCTTCATCCATATTGGTTCGTTGGAAAATTAGTTGCCTTTCTTCACTTCGCCCCATATGTGAACCTGAAAAGAGTTATTTATTAATTAAATTTTCTATAAATGTATTATCCGGTATACTTTTAGAAAGAGCATTTCATATAAACTACTAGTATTGTGCATATACCAGTGTACTTGTAATGAATCTGCTCTGATGGCTATGTAGACTATACAATATTTAAAGTCAAAATAAAGATGTAAAAGTTCATTTATTGAACAAAATACACAGCTAATTAATTTAATGAATCGTCAAAATGTTCGCCTTTCTTTTTGCTTCACAACAGAGATGTTGTATTGCCCATTGATACAATTTTAAAACCAAGGCGTAAATATTTAGGTGAAGACCTCCATAGAATTGCATTGGAAAAACAACATAAAACGTTTACACGCGTGCATAGAAAATAAAAAACTCAAAACAAAAACAAATGAACTATGCCAATAAAAACGCAGTAAACGAATAAATAAAAGTAGGAGATCCAGTCTATTATAAAAACAACCAAAAACAAAGTAAATTACAAAGTAATTGGAAACCCTTTTACCGTGTAATTGAACAAACATCAACTGTCAAAATTAATAAGAGGCTCATGGGCCACATCGCTCACCTGAGAAGCTTTGACCATTCTGTTCATTACCAGATTTCCCTCTTGTTATACATAATGCATCCCCACCCTACCCCTATGATCATAATTTAGACATTTTGAAATCTACACTACCCCATGATCCTTCCATGGGCACATATGTTTCAGCTTTTCTGGCCCAGTGGTTCTTGAGAAGAAGATTTTCAAAGATTTTTCCTATATATTTCTATGTAAAACCTTGATACCCCATTGTGGCCCCGCCCTTCCCCCGGGGGTCGTGATTTGAACAATTTACAATCTACACTACACCAGGATGCTTCCACATAAGCTTCCCTTTTTCTGGCCCAGTGGTTCTTGAGAAAAAGATTTTCAAAGATTTTTCCTACATATTTCTATGTAAAACTTGGATTCCCCGTTGTGGCCCCGCCCTTACCCCGGGGGTCATAATTTGAACAATTTAGAATCTACATTATACCAGAATGCTTCCACATAAGTTTCAGCTTTATTGGCCTAGTGATTCTTGAGAAGATTTTTAAAGATTTTTCATATATATTTCTATATAAAACTTGGATTCCCCATTGTGGCCCTGCCCTTCCCCCGGGGGTCATAATTTGAACAATTTAGAATCTACATTATACCAGAATGCTTCCACATAAGTTTCAGCTTTACTAGCCTAGTGATTCTTCAGAAGAAGATTTTCAAAGATTTTTCCTATATATTTCTATATAAAACTTGGATTCCCCATTGTGGCCCTGCCCTTCCCCCAGGGGTCATGATTTGAACAATTTAGAAACTACACTACCCCAGGATGCTTCCACAAAAGTTTCAGCTTTTATGGCCCAGTGGTTCTTGAGAAAAAGATTTTCAAAGATTTTTCCTATATATTTCTATATATAATTTGATTCCCCGTTGTGGCCCTGCCCTTCCCCCGGAGGTCATTATTTGTACAATTTAGAATCTTCATTATACCAGGATGCTTCCACATAAGTTTCAGCTTTACTGGCCTAGTGATTCTTGAGAAGAAGATTTTCAAAGATTTTTCCTACATATTTCTATGTAAAACTTGGATTCCCCATTGTGGCCCCGCCCTTCCCCCGGGGGTCATTATTTGAACAATTTAGAATCTTCATTATACCAGGATGCTTCCACATAAGTTTCAGTTTTTCTTGCCCAGTGGTTCTTGAGAAGAAGATTTTCAAAGATTTTTCCTATATATTTCTATGTAAAACCTTGATACCCCATTGTGGCCCCGCCCTTCCCCCAGGGGTCGTGATTTGAACACTTTACAATCTACACTACACCAGGATGCTTCCACATAAGCTTCCCTTTTTCTGGCCCAGTGGTTCTTGAGAAAAAGATTTTCAAAGATTTTTCCTACATATTTCTATGTAAAACTTGGATTCCCCGTTGTGGCCCCGCCCTTCCCCCGGGGGTCATAATTTGAACAATTTAGAATCTTCATTATACCAGGATGCTTCCACATAAGTTTCAGCTTTTCTTGCCCAGTGGTTCTTGAGAAGAAGATTTTCAAAGATTTTTCCTATATATTTCTATATAAAACTTTGATTCCCCATTGTGGCTCCGCCCTTCCCCCGGGGGGTCATGATTTGAACAATTTATAATTTACACTACCCCAGGATGCTCCCACATAAGTTTCAGCTTTACTGGCCCAATGGTTCTTGAGAAGATTTTTTAATGACCCAACCCTATTTCTATCTTTTCTTCATTATCTCCCTTTGTAAGGAGATTTGACCCTTCATTTTAATAATTCAAACTCCCTTTTCCTATAGCATGCTTTGTACCAAGTTTGGTCAAAATTGGCCCAGTGGTTCTTGAGAAGAAGTCCAAAATGTGAAAAGTTTACAGACGGACAGACAGACGGACGGACGACGGACAAAATGTGATCCCAAAAGCTCACTTGAGCCTTCGGCTCAGGTGAGCCAAAAATCAATTAGACGGTCGAATCGTGAAAATCAATAAAGAACTGTTAAGGCTTGCTAAATTCGAATGGGATATACCAAAGGATGAAGACGGTAGGCCTTTGAGAAAAGCTGCTTATGTTGTCCCTCCAGAGAGTGACACAGATGAGGATATCAAGGTCGAACAAAACAGTCCCATTGACTCTGATATCAAATCTGAGGGAAACTCCGAGGATGAAACACCACTAGCTAAGCTTGCTAGTAAATACAGAAAGGAAAGAGATGACTGGTCTTCGGAAGACGACATACCCTTGTGGGAATTGTCTAAACGAATAAAACAAAAACAGCAGACTAAATATAGCTCAGAAGATTCTGAACTTAAGAGTGACCACAACATAGATAAAGAATTATCAGATTTCGATGAAATGGACATAAATGCATGTAATAAGAAATCACCTGAAAAGAAGTTCTAAAAAAAAAGAAAAATAAGAAAAAGAAAAATTTGAAACTCTATATTGACGACACCTGTATGCTCCAAATTTTATAGATGGCTGACAACTTCCCATTCTTCGCTTTACCCATGCTTGTGATGGACTATCTGAGAAGAGTAGTAATTGAACAACATGTCGCCGAGAGAAGACCATTAAACCAAGAGTTCAATCAACTTCAACGCTGGCGACTTTTCACACCAAGGCAAATTTCCCATTATCAAAAGATAAAGTCCTTTCTGGTAAAGAAAAAGACATAAGAAGAACCTTCAATAGATGCTCAACTATTAACCTACTCCTTTACCCTTCCTGAAAAAGATTCAACAAAACAGATTTGAGACAATATCCCTATTTATTAAAAAGACAAACGAATTCATTGAAGAAATTGAAATTACCCCTCCTTCCTCCGTAAAACAAAAGAGTCGGATATATGACGCAGTCGGGTGGCTGTCGAGACAATTAGAACACCAAAGACGTCACTCCGAGGAATACGCCATTGATCTGGCCCTATGTATATCTGGCAGATCAATTATCAATGGTCACGCCTCTCTATTTACTGATTTTAGATCAGAATCGGACGAAGACGATCTTGAATCGGTCGACAGCTTGCCAAATGACAGACTAATGGCTGATGTAGAAGAGGAAGAACTCCCCGAATTAGACCCCAACAGTGAAGAATTTATGGAAAATGTTCAATAAACATTTAATTAGTTTTATTTCCATTATAGATTAAATTATTAAATTGTCCTCCACAATGTCCTTCACAAGATAAAAAATCACGTCTTTCTTTTATTTCAGAAACAATGGAAACAAAGAGAAATGTACCAAAAATGGAAACTCCTTTCAAATTAAAAGAATTGTGTGAATTACGCTTCAATGGAAGAATAAAATGGAATTCCACGAATCAATTCCGATTATATGAATTATATCTAAAACCTTTATTTAATCCTGTGGTCACTACTCATTTACAATCGTTTTATGACAATCATATGAGACAAGCAATCTCTCAAAGTTACAATACGACTTCTAGTGTTCCCATGAGTAACGTGTCTGGGTATGACATCTCAGAATAAGTTTTCTGAACTAGAACTTTCTTAACACGTTCTTAAAACATGAAATTAAACATCCCTTTTCCATAAATCTTAAACATTGCTTGAATACGTTTCCGAAATATTTGGAAGGAACATTGTCAAAATGTTTTTGAAACATTCTTAATTAATTAAAGGAACATTTTTCTTAAAAATTATTCTAAGGGTATGTATAGCTTCCAAATATTAAAGATCTTATAAAACATTTTAAAAACGTTCTTAAAGCATGAAATGAAACATTCTCTCTCTGTAAAACGGGACCATTGCCTATACGTTTCTGAAAAATCTGTAAGGAACATTTTAAAAATATTTTTAAAACATTCTTAATATCGCTGTTGTTGAAAACATTAAATGCCGGATATTTTTCGGCCTAGGCAGTGAAAATGTTTATTTTAAACATTAACTAAAATAATTATTTTCATTACATTTGAAGCATTTTAATCATATTTTTGTAACATTTTTTTGAAACATTTTCAAAATGTTTCTGAAACATTTATGTAATTGAGGCACAATTTGATTCATTTATTAACTTTAAGAGTATGTTGCGAGAATAATAATTATTAAAATTATTTCAGAACATTCAATTTAATGTGTTTTCCTTTTTTAAAGCCTTCATTTTTAATTGCTTTAACATTTTTTAATGTTATTTTCAAAATGTTGTATGATTGCGATTTTTCTAAAATTTAGTTTATGAAGAAACAAGAGGCCCAAGTGCCTTGAATCGCTCTTCTGATATATTGTACAACCTATCACTTGTATTTGAAGCCTCTAACCCTAAGTATCCTAAGACCAAAGTTGCATCACCTGACAAAGTTTGATGATTCTTAACCAATTAGGACTACTTCTTGGTCTACATTCTTGGAAAACCCAAAATGCATCAACTGACACAGTTTGATTATTCTAAGCCAATAAATACCTAAGATACTTAAATATAGCCATAAAATGAAGAAAGTAGGTCACCGTGACCTAATTTTTAGTTGACATTCTCTGAAAACCCAAGATGCATCAACAGACATAGTTTGTTGATTCTAAGCCAGTAAGTACCAGAGATACTTAAATATAGCCAAAAATGTCAAAAGTAGGTCACCATGACCTTCATTTTAGTGGACATTTTTCAGAGTCCAAATATGCATCTGCTGACTAAGTTTGATGATCCTAAGCCAATAAATACCTGAGATATTCAAAAGTAGGTCATCTTGACCTACTTTTTGGTCGACATTCTTCGAAAACCCAAGATGCATCAACTGACAAAATTTGATGATTCTAAGCCAATAAGTACCGGAGATACTTAATAAAGCAATAAAATATCAAAAGTAGGTCACTGTGACCTAATTTTTAGACGTCACTCTTCGAAAATCCAAGATGCATCAACTGACAAAGTTTGATGATTCTAACCCAATAAATACCGGAGATACTTAAATATAGCCATAAAATGTCGAAAGTAGGTCACTGTGACCTAATTTTTGGTCGACATTCTCGAAAACCCAAGATGCATCCACTGGGTGAAAAAAGTGGTTTCCCATCATGGGAAACTTTATGGAAACCACATGGAAACCTCAAGTTTACATCATGTTTCCCAGTGGTTTCCGTAGCGGATGCTAGGTTATTCCGCCAAGTTCCCGTGACACGGAAACCCCCTACGCTCCGATTCCATAAAGTATCCCAAACAACGGAAACCTCTGTAAACCTGAAGTTTCCCGAACATCCATGTAGTTTCCCGTAATGGGAAACCTGAAGATTCCACTGGTTTCCAGAATTAGGAAACTTGATGGAATCGGAGCGTAGGGGGTTTCCGTGGAATGGAAACTTGGTGGAATCTTTAGGTTTCCTGTTACGGGAAACTACATGGAAGCTCGGGAAACCTCACGAGTCCTTAAGTTTCCTTGACTCAGGAAACCATATGGAATCGGAGCGTAGGGGGTTTCCGTGGAATGGAAACTTGATGAAATCTTTAGGTTTCTTTATATGGGAAACTAAATGGAAGCTCGGGAAACCTCATGATTCCTATAGTTTCCTTGACTGAGGAAACCACATGGAATCGGTGCGTGGTGGTTTCCGTGGAATGGAAACTTGATGGAATCTTAAGGTTTTCTTTTATGGGAAACTACATGGAAGCTCATGAAACCTTATGATTCCTGAAGTTTCCTTGACTCAGGAAACTATATGGAACTCGTGTAGCACTTTCTGTGTGGCGGAAACTTTGTGGAATTATCTGGAGTCCCATTCCTGGTTGAAATTACTGGGAAACTTCAAGATTCCCTAACTTTTCTAAAGGAAGCAATTTGAAATAATGCGTATTCTTTTAAAAATCTATCAAAAAAATTTATTACATGTAAAAGAAAAAAGCATTACCATTTTATATGTTTAATAATTCATTTGATGTACAAAAACTGTAACTGAATTTTTCAATGATATCAAAATATTAAATAATTTCATATATCTTAGATAAACAATGGAACAGTCTTTCACATTTAAGTCCATTCATAAGGGTCATTAAGTACTTCTTTCAACATCAGTTTCCTGGTTTTCTTCACGTCACCTATGATCTGCAATATTCATAAAAAATTATTATATGATGACAGAATTATAATGCTTGAATATAACTTAGAAATCTGAAAGATCAGTCAATATCCTTTAAAGCTGAACACGATTCGTAAAAGTATTGTGTCCGCCATTTTAGTTCTCGAGACTCGCTACTCTGCAGACCCCTATAAATAGGGCAAGATTTAGAGACGGTTCAGTTTAATCAGACGACACCGGAGAATACGGACGTATGCTATACAAGACTTGGTAGCGAGAATAATAACGTAATACTTCGTCTAATGCAGGGAAGTAAGATACTAAATAAATTTATAATTATGGGTACATAATTCTGTTCAGTATACAAACAACATAGATAAACGTAACTGCAATAAAATATAAACAAAGGTAATGCAAAATAACCAGCACGAACACGGGTCGCCATTCCACGTGTGACAATAAAGCAGTCAGGTGTAACGAATACGACCATTATACCCTAGTATTGATGTATCGTAGATAATGCTATCAAAAATGGCGTAAGCCTATTTACGAGTCGTGTTCAGCTTTAATATACCAATATCAATAATTACTTTCCATGACCATGATACATATGATTTCAGCATTTAATGTATCTCTTTAATATTAAATGCTTTATGATAAGTGAAAAAAATAACATAATATAAATAATGTTTTCAGCCTTATTATGTCATTGGAAATTTAATACTACATGTATCTCATACTAAGAACCCTGCTTTAAGTTTGATTAGTTTGAGAGAAAACATACCCTTTATAATAACAAAAATATTAGGGAGAGATTTTTTTTAATTTTTTTTTTAATTTTCGACCTAGAATTTGATTGAAGATCATTGCAGACCCTCCACCCCATTGCACAAAAGCTAGATTATACCAGGGGAGAAATATACTCTGGACTACGGTTTTAAATAAAGATATACAGTAGATTTTGATACTGACCTTTGACCTAGAAAATTAGTCCAAGGTCACTCTTCATCCTCTATCCACAGGCTCTCTGTAGTTTAAGTTTGAGAGAGAAATATGCACAGAACAAGTGATTTCAGATGGAGTGATGGGTAGACACTGTCTTAGGGCATCCACAGAACAGGACCTAAAAATAATGCAATATATATGTATTACAGTCTATATATACACATGTACTTGTATGTTAATGATTTATCATATGCTGCATTGGACACATATGATTTTATCATGGTTTAAGTATACATGTATCTTATGAGTAATTTTATACCGGTATTGCATGTATGCTTAGTTTATTTAAGAAATAAATAACAAGTTTATAAACTTCAATGGGAGAGATACCACAGATGTATATATAAACAAGTAATTTATTTTTTTTTTTTTACATATATTGACCAACATTATTTACATCCATTCATCATGTTCATGAATTGGCTGATCAAAATTCAGTCAGTTTTAGATCTATACGATATACCATAAAGGACTTTCACATTCACAAAAGTTATTCCCCTTCGCAGGGTCGATCTGGGGTCAACCGGCTTAAGACGCTGTTTTCCCTCTTTAACCGTATCAACTTTGAGGGAAATATCTTAGAAATAAAATTTGTATGAACATATTCATTATGATTTTCATGTTGCCCCTATAATCTGGCAATACAGATCGTAACTGTCCAATATTTTTGAAGATTGAAAATATTAACAAGTAACTTACAGAGGACAAAGTGGGGAAAATGAGCAATATACTGACAATAGGAGAAAACTCTATGGAATGTGAAATTCGTCTATTGGTGACGACAATTCCTGTTTTAATGTCACTGAAAAATTAAGAGACATTTAAAATTTAAGCCCTATTGTCATACACGCATGTAGTTTTTTCATCCATATAACCTTTTAGTATCATAAAATTTACCAAAATTTAATACTTCAAATAATTTCATTGAATATCTATAAAATAAAAGAAACTCCAAAAACTTAGTGACTTGCAGAAATTATTCCTTGAAGAGAAAAAAACTCTTCGCCCAAGAAAAGATAACTCACTCGGATGACAATCGGGTAGTAGCCGCGGCTTTCAGATTGCACTCGGAGGGCCTCGGGTACTACCCTATTGTCATCCGAGTGAGTTATCTTTTCTTGGGCGAAGAGATTCACATTGTGCAGAAAGCAGGGATTTTCGTTAGATAAAAGCTATTTTCGATAGAAATATTTGGAATATTTTAGCCTTGATAAGTACTAGGACATCATTTGTGCTAGTTCATTTCAGGATTTGTGTAACTTTTCTCAAGTAAGTTGATTTTAAAAATTGTGTGCTACTTTCGATTCTTCCCTTGTGTATTTTTATATGTGAAGTAGAGAACAGAGTGGGTAAGATGCCCCTGTGATTAAAGAAGAAGTCTTTAGTGTGCAGTTTTTAGAGCTTCCTTTAAGTAATCAAAATAGCAAGAAATCAGTTAATAAGCATTTCTTTTTTTTCATTCAAATTTTTGGAGAGATCTCAGAGTTTTTTCCTGTTCAATTCAGGTTCAAGACTACAAAGTTTTATTGAAGTGTATGTATTAGAGAACTGATTGTATGTCAATCATAGCAATCATAGCGATACACACATAACATGGAGGGGGCAAATTGTTTCAGCCCTAGCTTTTACATAAAACTTTTTGTAGCTCACAGCTGATATACCACAGTTCAGTATTTAAATAAAATTCAGAATCTTGTTTTTCAGGCAATTGTCATATACATACTATAAATCATGAATGATTTACCACTTACCAAATGACCACATCCTGAATCATCATACATTTTCTATGATTTTATCTCACTGGTTTTCTTTTAAATTCACACAGTTTTCTTCTCTCTGAAATGATAAATTATGTCCAGGTACTATTGCATTCTAATTCAAACTAATTATGTAATAGCATTAGCAAAAACCGGGATGGAAGAAAAAATAACAAGAAGTCTCTGTCGAGACTGTAGCTCTACTGGTTTGTACTTATCAATAACTGATGCACAGAATTATGTATCTTAGTATAGTCTACTTATGTGCCAAGTTATATTGAAATCAGACTAAAATTTAAGGAGGAGTAGTGTTTGCAGATAGACGGACAGACAGACAGACAGACGGACGGACGCATTACTATCGCATAAGCTCTTCTGGTCTCGGACAAGTAGAGCTAAAAATTAGATGCGCTTGTGAAACACAGCAACAAAGTTCGAAAATGCAATTTTTTTTAGCATACAGGTCACAGTCAAGATCACATAATCATTGTCCTTGTTGCCATTTGAAAGCACTTCATTAGTGGAGTATACATACTAAATATGAAGCCACTATCTCATATAGTTCTAAAGTTATGGTGAAGGTTTAAGTTGACAACAGACATTTAGACAGACACACAAATATACAGTTATGGCAAAAGTTTGAACATTATAACTTGGTATACACACAGCCACTTCGAGGTATCAAGGGTAAAATTCACAGCACAGCGGGACTGCATTTTGACTTTATTGTGCATGATTATTTACTTATTTTCTTGATCTTCTCAACTTGAAGTGTTCTGTATTTTATTACGAAGTTTGTAATAAACATAATGAAACATACCCTTTCCCACAT
Source organism: Saccostrea cuccullata (assembly GCF_032062105.1). Taxonomy (NCBI): domain Eukaryota; kingdom Metazoa; phylum Mollusca; class Bivalvia; order Ostreida; family Ostreidae; genus Saccostrea; species Saccostrea cuccullata. The sequence continues at coordinate 36,899 of NW_026932773.1, forward strand.
CACATCCTGTATCATACCTTTGAACCAATATCAGCCCTAGGGCCTCTGTCCCTCTGGCTGATATTGGTGTCTCGGGCTAGGATGTAATATGGAAAAGAGTATGTATTATTCGCTATACATTGACCTACTCAGGTCAATAATTGTGAAAAAACTGATAATTCAAGCTGATGATTCATTTGCATTTCTTGACATACTATCAATATTAATTCACTATTAGGCTTTTCTTTTTTTTTTTTTACATCTTCATCTCAACAGGTTAGACATTACAAAAAAAAATCTTTTGAGCAGTAAACTATTTCAATAAACAATAAAACAAACATAATCTCTTCAGAAAAGTGGACACGCTTTCACCTACATCTAATTTTATGTATATTTTTCCTCCATATCATCGTCATGCATATGATTAAGGGTTATGCTTTTCGCTACAATCTACAGGTCCAGGAAAATCACTATATTTAGCTATATAGGTAAATCTACCTATATAGCTTTATTTACCTATAAAATATAGCTATAAGACAAAAAGTCGCATATTGAGGCAGTATTAGTTTTCAACTTTGAAATTGACTGAAAACAATTCACCAAAAACCCATTTATAAAAATGTTTCTCCTTTTGTGCAATTGAAATCAAACATCTAAAAGTTTTGGGGCTATGTATAACAGTTAATCTGTGAGTAAGCAGCTACTTTAACAAAGAAAAGCAGTTTTGGTCAACAAGATAACTGATTGGTAATAATTGACCACAATGCAAGGCAATCACACTTAGTCATGCCTCACCACAATTCCAGCTATCCAAACAATAGAGATACATTTTTTGGTTAAAAGGTGTTTATAAGAGGCAATGTTTTTACTATCAATGCCCTAGGTTGTTTTATCAATCCTTTTAAAAAATATATCAGCCATAATTTACATGCGACTTTTTGTCTGCTTTTCATAAAACAGAAACTTATTTTAAAATAGCTAAATAAAGCTATATTATATAGGTAAATAAAGCTATATAGGTAAATAAAGCTATGTAGCTAAATATAGTGATTTCCTGGACCTGGTCTATTCCAACTGTTCTGATGAGGATATCCTTCATGAATAATCGGATAAGCTGAGATTGAAGACACTTTTTGTAAAAATATCGATGCTTTTATCAAAGTTTTGAACCAAAAATAATTAATTTATACCTTTCCATGAGTCGTAAGTTCCAAAAAAAACAAGAGTTGGCTATCCGAAAACGAAAAGTCAGAAAACACATGGATTCAAACCGGATGTTCTACAGTATGAATTTAATTACGAAACCATGCTCGGTGTAACTATCATCATCCGGATAATTTGAGCGGAGGTAAAAATATTTTTTTTTTAATTCCGAAAAGGATTCATTTACATATAGAGAGAGAATGTACATATGGAGCATACATTTTAATAAACATGATAAAAGGCGAAACGTTGCCATTTTACAACATACAGCATGCACATGCACGGTGCCTTTGGGGCCTCCATAATCTAAGTTATGCTATATCACTGTCTCAATTTTTTTCTCTCTCTCTTTCTCTCTGCAATATATACACTTAACAATTTAAAACTTAGGTATCCAACTTTTCAAAATGGCGTCAGAACAAAAGTTGCCCCCGATAGTGAAAATTTGTTGTTGCCAAATATTACAACTATTTACCGTAAAAAGTTAACAAAAATATACGTACACTACTCCTTCATAGTTGGCCATTGCATTTATCACTGTCTTAAAGACACTGGGTGGTGAAATCATCTTAACTTTTCACATTTACCAGCTGCTTACACCTTCTTCTTCGTCCTTCTCGATCCTCCAAAAATGGCGCCTCGGGAAATTGACCAATGAAATAAAGCGCCTACAGAGCGATGCAGGATGGGAAATATAAACTGTTTACATTCACTATGGTTAAGTGTGATAATGAGATCTTATATTCATTGATATTAGAATTTAATTAAGTTCTTCCCTTTTCATGGAATAAAAAGAGGGGCTCCAAAATATTTTTTTTCCGATATGATGCGTAGGGCTAGTATATTTAGAAAAAGCAGAAAAAAAATGTTTCTTGCTTGACACCTCAACTTATTTGCCTTCGGGATATGGGTTTCGGGGCTTGGTTGTTGGTAGTGGCCGTCCTTGCTGAAAGTACCCCACCCCCCTTCCCCGCTTCTTTTAACTGTTACATGCATGATATGAATTATGATTTCACACCATAAGATGTTAAATTTTTAAAAGCACATTTTTTATTGTGAACTTTCCACAGGAATCATAAAAGGCTTGAAAATGGGCTACAATTATAATATCATTATCAAGAACAGTTTTTTTTTTATTTCAATAGTGATGATTGAAAAGTTCAGTGATTAATAATTCATTGCTAATAAATTGTTGTTTTTTTAGGGGGGAGGGGGGATTAAATTACTAATTGAACTCCCTCCTTTTCGGGTTTAATTAGATTTTGAGCCTGCTATCAATATTACTGGTGGATCTGCTAGACTTTTCTGTAATTGCTACATGTACATTGTACTTTAAACTCCTTGGCCTTTAGCTTAAAAAATTGCCCACATCATTTTAACACGTAAAATTGTTAAATGAATCAGAATGTTGAAACCTTTTTCTTAGGAGAGTTATATCTCTTGGTGGAACAAAACTAACATCTTATCAAAGGCTGGAAAATATAACAGTATTTCAGTATTTTAGTCGTGATCGGTATAAGTGAAGTCATGGGAAAGATTATGTCGAAAGTCATCTATACTCGTTGATGTGCAGGGCTGTACTTATATGCATACAGCTTTAGCTGGTCCCGCCCCTGTATTTCTTTAATGTTTTTTTTTTTCGTTAAGAAATCTGGTAAGGTATGCTAAAAAAAATAAAATCCCGGTTAGTTTATAACTCTAACGGAAATTACTTTCCTACAGGCCTGAAGATCGAGTTTATTAGTCACGCAAGTTTTTTTTAAAAAGAGTAGCATATCGGCGAATAAAAATAAAGTAGTGTACAACATAGATAAAGAAATGTTTGTTGAAGTATTGACAAACTTCATACCTTTATAAAATGAAATCAATAAAAACTGCACAAAAATACAATCGTGACAATTATACAATGAATTAATTATACAATTAATTCTTTTAATAGATTGCCTTAGCATGCATTACTTTTAAAGCCATTGTTCTTAAGGAAAACAAAATCATGCAAAATATTATAGACTTTTCTTTATCTTGAGCAATGGCCTTTGGAGAAAAAAATGGCTGAAAATTTTAAAGTTTGTTAAATATAGTGTATGTGCGTTTAAGACCCTACATTGTAATTTCATGCGAAAAGTGCAGGCGTTTACTACACGGGGATCTGCGTACATATTTAATAAACAAAAAAAGGAAAAAAAAACGTTTTATGTGATGAATTATATTATAAACATTATTTTATCTAATAAATGTCTTTGTAGTATGTTAGATTACAAATTTCACGCAAAAACCCATCAACAATATTAAATACAGTTTTGATTTCACATTGATCTATTAACGTCATTCTGATTTAATATAATTATACACGACGAGAATTAAGATCTATTCAATACCTATAGAAAATTATTTAATTTCTAAAGAGGATAGTTTTATTTCAAATCAGTAATGAAAATTGAAATAAAAATTCTATAGTTTGTTCTTTCATTGAACTTCTTAAATGTAGGTTATTTTATAAATATGTTCTCTTGTATAACTTTATTTATGGAATATACATTTTTTTAAATGATAAAAGAAACACGAATCATCATCTTAATTTAAAAGAATTTTTGGTCGGAGACTGTGTGTGTACATGCTCGACAGCAGCCCATTGTTCCCTTTAGGTACAAAACCGTCTCAATTCACATAGAATATACAAAAAATACACAGTGACAGGTGTCTTCGTGGCACGTGTCTCCACCTGAAAAGGCACGTGAGGACAGGTGTCCCTAATTACACAGGCCGACCATAGTGACTTCCTCAAAAGCGTTTTTTTTTTCGGGGGGGGGGGGGGGGGGGGCTTCTCAAGGAAAAAAAATGAAAAGCAACCTCCCACCCCCACCCCCCAATAATAAAAACAATAATTAAAAAAAAAAACAATATTCACTATTAATAGTAAAATACTAGCATGATAATACTCAACCCCAGCCAGGTCGATAAAATGATTCTTATCTGACCAGTTTATATTAATATATTAAATCATATTAAAACAAAATCTTAATCACTTTCTAAACTTGTATTTAAAAACTTGAAACACTAAAAATGTAATTTTGACAAACCAACTGAAGTATTTTTTTCCCTGACGGACTACCCCGGTATATATAAGAAATGCCAACCTCTGGTATCTAACACAAATGCCTGGTAAGGTACCTTGATGTCTTGTGAATACATGTGATTATGTAAAAATAATTCTTCAATGTCAGTTGCAAAATATTGGAAAAAAATTTAATTATTTTATTGAGGAACGTCTCACCAGTCCTTAATCAGTAATCGTAACTTGACATATTTCTTTATTTACTTTTTAATCGATCTTTTTAGTAAACCTTTTCTGTAAATAATTTCATTAAATGAACCCTTCCTTAGCTCTTCCATTTTTTCAAAGGAACATTCATCATAGACAGCTTCAAGAAAGTGGGATCGGAAATGATTGATTTCTACATAACTGCATGCACTTACTTTTTTCTATTCCACTTCACGCATTCTATACGAGTTTACCAAAACTTATGTGATAAATCAAATTCAAAATTAAATAAAATTCAGTTAAATAAAATTAAATTAAAATTGAATTGCGTTCCCGGTGCTGAAATATTAAATTAATCACACAGAAATACACATCTAGTTATTTTAACTGTTTGAAGTTAATTATTTTGATACAGCATGTAAACACTTTTGAAATATTTCTATAATTGGTAAAAATACGGTTACATAATTAAATATTTAACTTTTTGTAAAATAAAAAGTAGGTGGGTTAGTTTTGAGATATACTTTCAAAGTTTCCCTGCTTGGGAAACATGGGGAAAAACTACACATTGGTGACTTCCATGTTCGGAATCTGTATGGAAACCACTGAAGCATGTTTACATGGTTTCCCATCTTGGGAAACTTACGGGAAACCACAGGTTGGTTGTTTCCATATCGGGAATCTACATGGAAACCATCGGGGCATGTTTCCATGGTTTCCTATCTTGGGAAACTTACGGGAAACCACAGGTTGATTGTTTCCATGTCGGGAGTCTATGTGGAAACCACTGGGGTATGTTTCCATGGTTTCCTATCTTGGGAAACTTACGGGAAACCACAGGTTGATTGTTTCCATGTCCGGAATCTATGAGGAAACCACTATGTGGTTTCCATAAAATGGAAACTATATGGAAACTACTGATGTCACGATTCCCATATGTTTCCATCGGGTTTCCAAATTTGGGAAACCTGGCTTTTCATCCTGTGATCAACTCACAAAGTTTGATGATTCTAAGCCAATAAGTACCGGAAATACTTAAATATAGCCATAAAATGTCAAAAGTAGGTCACCGTGACCTAATTTTGGGTCGTCACTCTCGGTTAACCCAAGATGCATCAATTCACAAAGCTTGATAATTCTAAGCCAATAAAGGCCTTAGATACTTAAATATAGCCATAAAATGCCGAAAATAGGTCACTGTGATCTACATTTTGGTCGACATTTTTTAGAGTCCCAAGATGCATCTCCTGACCAAGTTTGATGATTTTAGGTCTGAAGGGAATCAAAATATGCCTTTTACACAATTTGAAAACATATGCAAGCAAAATTCTAAAAGTAGGTCACAGTGACCTACTTTTTTAAAAATATGTTTTAAGGGTCAAGATGCAGCAACTTACAAGATCTGATGATTCTAACCCTTTCAGTGCCTGAATTAATGGGATTAAATGTTTTAAAAAGGTAAAGTCATAAAGTTCAAAAAGTAGGTCACGGTGACCTACTTTTAAGTTGACGTTGTTCAAGGACCCAAGATGCATCAACTGACTAAGTTTCATGATCATAGACCTTAAAGTGTCCAAAATATGCCTTCAAATCCATTTGAAAACAAATGCCCGCAAAATTTAAAAAGTAGTTCACCGTGACCTACTTTTGAGTTAAAGTGATGTGAAGTCCTAAGATGCATCAACTTACAAGATTTGATGATCCTAGTCCTTATAGTAAGCAAAATATAAACATTTTTATCAATTGTAAATTAAGGTCAACTTTAAAGTGACCTTGAGGCCACGCCCTTTGCCCCAGGGTCATGCCTTGAACAATTTTTTAATCTTCAACATATCCTATGTAAGTTTGGTGAAAATCTGCCTGGCGGTTCTGGAGAAGAAGATTTTTTGACAACTAGTACTTTTTGTTTTGTTTTCCTGATTATCTCTTGTTTTAGGGTCAAAACCCTTATTTTAGTATAAATGGTAGCCCTTGGGCCAAGGACCCCCTGTGGCAAATTTGGTACTGATTGGCCAAAGGGTTTTTCAGTTATAGCCCATATTCTAAAAAGTTAACGCACACCGCACAAATGGCCATAGCATTAGCTCTTTGAGCCTTTGGCTCAGAAGAGCTAAAAAACATATAGAAAGAATAGTGATAAAAGGAGGAATTGTAGTAATTTTTTAATTGAAAGATTTTTTCCGGTATTTTATTAAAATTTCTAGTTTTGGCTTATTGATTAAATAGACTTATATAAAGACATATAGATACTTCAATCAAGCCATAAAATGTCAAAAGTAGGTCACCGTGACGTACTTTTTGTTCGACATTCTTCGAAAATCCAAGATGCAACTCACAAAGTTATATGATTCTAAACCAATAAGTACTGGAGATACATAAATATAGCCATGAAATTTTGGCTCAGAAGAGCTAAAAAAGAAATAGGGAACATTGGGTTGTCTGCGGCCATACTGTTTTTTTTTTGTTTTTTTTTGGTGCACTCTTGTCCAAAGTTCTTTGTGTGCTAAATTGCATGGGAGTTGCTACCATTACTAAAACTACATTCAATTCCCACCAGTCATCCATTTTGTTTCCGTGAATTTCTCGTTTGTGGGACAAGGACCAGCAGAAGTATGTAACTGAGATTTTGTTTTTCTAAGAAAATCTACCATGTGTAAGTGAATTGTGTATATACATGTATTCTGAATACTCTTGGAATGGGAGATATTTTATGGAAAAACGCTTTAACAAAAACCTCTGCCTGATATTGTACAAGGTCGTGAGTACGTGCTCATCAAAATGGCAAGTAATAAAATCACAAAGGACAATCAAATGAAGAGATTTAGGTATGATAGCATTGCTACTCCGAGAATTTAAGCCAACTTAATTGCTTAACGCCTTTAAGCGGGCAATAGCCCTAATTCTACAAAACTAAAACTTCAGAAATGCAATGACAGAGGTCCTAGTCCCAGAGTTTACATCCCTCCATGAGGAAGTAAAAAAACTCAAATTTCGAATGGAGCAGTTGGAACAATAGAGAGATTAAATTACCGGGATACCCGAAGACAGAAACAAAGAAGATGATATTCAATTAAACGTCATTAATAGCCTTCTCACCAAAAATGATGGAAAAATGACGCTTTTTACGAAATCTCTAGAAGTCATATTGTAGGCAGATTAGCCTGAAAGCAAATAGACCAAGAGATATTGGCCCAAGTATACTATACGTTTAAGTAGTTCCGGACATTGCGTATTTATTTGCAAATGTGACATGAGCTTACATGTGTAAAATTACTTGAATATTAATTATCTTAATTTGCATAATACTAGGGAAAAGTTTAAATTTTTGATTTATTTGATCACTTCCTGTGACAACCGGAAATGACGGCGGACGATCTTTAACTCAAAGGATTTTCTATTCATCAAGGTCTACCATCCCTATTAGTTTGGTGTCTTAATCTCTTACCGTTAACGAGATCTAGCAATGATAACTTCTGATTTTGAGGACAGGAAGTCATGCGACCGGAAGTTAATTTTACTGAGATATTAGACAATACTGTAGACATTTGCAGTCTGAATAACATATCCAAATATCATTACAAATACTTTAACGATAAAAAGTATTTATGTGAAAGAAAAATATTCAAATTATGTAGTTTTTCTCTATTAACCGGAAGTTGTCGATTTTGTTTCCGGTGATACTATCATATTTCAAAACTACAAATAAGATTCTATAATGTGATGCAAAAAAGTTTCTATAAAGAAAAGTTGAATTTTTCGATTCCTTTGATCACTTCCTGTGACGACCGGAAGTGACGGCAGACCATCTTATCCCTCATGAATTTGCTTACTCATCAAGATATAGCACTTGTAATGATTGGTGTCTTCATCTCTTACCGTTTACGAGATCTAGCTATGATAACTTCTCATTTTGAGGACAGAAAATCACGCGACCGGAAGTGAATTTAACAAAGATATTTGACCTTCCTATAGATATTTGCAGTCTGAATTACATATCCAAATATCATTACAAATATGTCATGTATAAGAAATATTAAGGGGAAAGAAAAATACTAAAATTAGCAGTTTTTCTTTTAAACCCGGAAGTTGACGGTTTTTTTTCCGGTTGGACTGATATATTTTTAAAGTACAAATAAGATGTTATAATGTCATGCCAAAAAGGTTTCATAAAAGAAAATTTGAAAATTTTGATTTTTTGGAACACTTCCTGTGACGACCGGAAGTGACGGCGGACAATCTTATCCAAACTGAATTTGCCTACTCATCAAGATCTACCAATTGTGTAACTTTGGTGTCTTAATCTTATTCCGGTTATGAGATCTAGCTATGATAAGTTCTCATTTTAAGGACAGGAAATCACGCGACCGGAAGTAAAATTTTACAAAGGTTTTTGACGTTACTGTAGACATTTGCAGTTTAAATAACATATCCAAAAATCATTACAAATACTTGATCTATAAAAAATATTTATGGGAAAGAAAAATACCACACAAGATTTTCGAAGAGAAATTTTAAAGGTACTTGGACACAGATTTGAAGTCAATATTTTTCAATAATTTTTTATAATATTACAACTTATATATTTTAATAGCATATCACATAAAAATTAATAAAAAACCTTATTTCATACAAAAGATATTAACATTTCAAATTCTTTGGCGAGTTTGATTGATACATCCCTGCACATTCGCAAAATTAATTTTCTTCTTAATCCATAAGAAAAATGTCAATCTAGTTGTGTATAAATGAAAAATATTAATACTATAATCCAGAAAACTCAGAGTAGGCATGTTCGAAAGTAAAACAATCACACAATATATTGTCAGTCCGTGCAGTTGTGATAAACAGACTGTGAGGATATTTAACGCACCCGGTGAATTCTAAATATAAACAATTACAGAACTCGAGCCTTGTTTACAAAAACTGTGTTCATAACACGGGTTAGCTCGATTTGCCATACTCTGTACGCAACCTGTAGTTCGGAATGACGAATGAGTTTTGCTTTCTAGCATTTGTACTCGGAATAAAACTATTTTTCTGGATAAAAGTTTTAATAATTCTCATTAATACACAATAAAATTGCCACTTTTCCTAAAAAAGAAGAATAGGGTTAAAATTTGTGAAAGTGCAATGGTCTGTCAATCAAACCCTCCAAAAAATTTGAAGTTTTAATAACTTTTAAATGAAATAAGATTTTTAGTTGATTTCTTTGTGAAACGCTATCAAAATATATATGTCGTAATATTATAGATTGAAAAATATTGACTTCAAATCTGTGTCCAAGTACCTTTAAACTTGACGTTTGTGTCTTACAAAAGAAAAACGAGTTTAAAGAACTCATAAAACCTTTTTTTAAGAAATAAAAAATAAATATGAGGAAATTATTAGGCAATGCCACCGAACCTGCAAGACCCTGCACGGACGAAAATTTAAATGTGGGGGGGGGGTGTAGGGGGAGGGGGCAGTTGAATTAAAATTGCTGTCGGAGGGATTAAAAGAGATTTCTTTTAATTTTCAACGAACCTTACATCTCTATTTTTGCACTCCTAAAAAATATGGATTGACATCTGTCTTTATATAATGTCAGAAGTTCGGCGAAATGAATTTCATGCCCACTTATGAATATAGAAAACACACACAATGGAAAAGGACCAGTCCGTTGTTTTGAAGTGACATTTTTTCATATGTTGCAATTCAATTCCACCCAAAATAAGTAATTAAAATTACGAGATAGAATTTATGTACGTCCTATATACTGTACCGTTTGTTATTATAAGGCCCATCTAAAAAGGATTCGCCTTAGACCTTGAAAAGGGGGGGGGGGTTCGAGGAAAGAGTTTTAAAACTGTCACATAGCATTAGAGATAACTATAATTAAAAAAAAAAGTTTTTAAAATCCGATTCGATGATTCTGTCTATAGTATATAATTTTGTTAAATTTCTCCAAACTGCTTGAGTTTATTGAGAGAAAAAAATATTTGACTTTCACCTTTGTTTGTTTCTTCGAAATAATGCCAAGCTGTGGTTAAATTATGACAATGTCCACATGGACATTATTAATAACATTAATTTTTAATTTACATATTACATGGTTTATATTTTGAGTTAGGCCTAATTGGTGATAAAATCATATTTTATTCTGGTCGCAGAGACATACGAAAAAAAATAACGTCGGACTAGCGATTAGATCTAAGTCGCAATGAAAATGGCTCCATTTGTATGAATATTGCAAAGTTAAGAAGTTTTTTGTTTTTTTTTTAAAGAAATTGAAAGCGATCACATGTAAAAAAAAAAATGGATCTATTCTAAATTCACTGAAAACATTCATTGCGTTGAGTAATTGATTTTTTTAAAAAACGTTTAAACAACGGTACTTTTTAGTGACATAGAATAGAATTTTATTCAATCAGTTTAGGCATATAATCATGATAAATACACAAAGATGCACATTTTTTGGAAATCATAGTTATCATTAAACAGAACAAAAGTTCAATGAACTACGAAGCTTTTTCGAACGACTGCATTGTATGTGACGTCATCATTTCCTGCTTGGGAGTTTGAGGAGCACTGCAGACTTACAACAGAGATAGATATCGTAATTCAGTACACAGCGTGACAAAGTTTTTTAAAGATTTCTCCAGAACCTTAAAAATAACCAGTAAAGGCACAAGATTTTTATTGATTCCAACTTGCTGCTCGAGCGTGCGCAACAAGTTTTAAAGTAAGTATTTTTGATGTATTGAAATTTTCTAATTAGTCAAAGATGGCGGCCAAGGGAGATTACTTCTGATTTAGGTAGTCATTTATTAGAATCCATGGAAATGGACAAACGCATGGAAATTGATGTTGACATCAATTAAATGGATTAGAATATTATTAATATTTTGTTAAGCAATTCCAATTTTTTTTTTATTTAGTATCCAACTTAAATTCGAAAACGCTTCTTTTTATTAACACACAGGTCAGAAAAACCATAGACCTTTTATAATTTTTTTAATTGTTATTTTAAACAAACAATTGTATTTTCTTTCAATTATAAAGGTATAGTACTTAATAAGTATGATTAGGGCTTCACTTTACATAATCAATAGTTGAATGCCCACTTCTCAAAAGTTATGTCCCTTGGCCACCATCTTAGGGCGGCATAGGGGATAAACCCATAGAATCCTCACAATACCCTGTGTAGTTTTCAGGTTTGAAACTTTGTCATTTGACTGAAAAAAAATGGAACGTCTTTACTTTACCGGTCCCCAGAAAATGTAGTGTCGCCAAAGGCGACTTCAGTATATATGAGATCGCGTGAGCAATCAAAAAAAAAATAAATACGAGCTTTTTTGGCCTTTTGACCCCAAAATTGAATTCTGTATGGTTAAAAGTTTAGTTTAAAACTTTGATTTTAAACAAAGTTTTTAACCTCGTTCTCTGAAAAAAAAATGGATATTTGTTTGTTTATGGAAAAACTTGATGAAGAATAATTCTGAACGAAGCGCGTGCGGCGCATGCTTAGTGTCATTTCTTTCGGACTTAGCCAATCTTCCATGTAAACAAACGAAGGAAATGCCTATGAATCTGAATTATGATCTTGGGAAAAATTACAGAAACAACTGAATTTCTTAACTAAAAGAACGATTCACTAACCCTAATCCATCGTATGGTATGCAAGGACTAAGGTGTTCAGACGAAATCTCCCGGGCGGATGCTACACTAACCCTAATCAGTCGAATAATGTGCGAGGACTAACCCTAATCTCTCGGATGGACGCAAGACTAACCCTAATCAGTCGAACACTAGTGCAAGGACTAAACCTAATGTCTCAAGTGGGTGCAAGACTAACCCTAATCAGTCGAATAGTGTGAAAATTTAACCCATTGCAGTTGAGTGACGTAGTTGTTACGTCATAGTCCAATAAGCGCGAGGATCTTGCGGATCTGGGGACCGGTAAAGTAAAGTCTACCCCAAAAAATCATTGCAGAGGGTATACTGATTGCCCGATGATGGGCTACCTACACATGTATCCAAAGAAAACAATTTTTACAAAGTGGATTCATCATAGCCAATCCAAATATTTGATAGCATAAAGAGGAGATATGTGTTTCTTTCCCTTTTGATCTTTTAGTTGACCCCGCAAAGGGAAACAAGTTTTGTAAAGTGTGGATTGGACTCTTATCTTCTAGACCCTCATGGCTGCAATAAGTATCCCTTTCCCTTTTTTTTTGGGGGGGGGGGCAAAATAATGGCAAAAAAACAGCAGTTTATTTGTGTGTTTGCAAGACCCTAGGTGAATCTGAACCAATGTCTTCTGTGGCTATGTGTATCAACAAGTTTATCATTTCAAAAGATAGGTGAGCTAGCGCCGTAGCAATTTTTAAACACAGAAAAAGGTAATTGTGATTATGTGATTTATTTTGCTGAATTCTTCAATTTTATCAGGCTGTAGTTTAGATGAATAAAGTTATAATTGTTTTGTGAAGTGTGTTTTATAGACACATTGGTAAAGAAACAAGAGGGGGTTGTTATTTATTGGAGTTTTTGGCGCAGTGAAAATTTAATATGTTGATGGTGCGACCGTTAGGGCGAGCGCAGATACTTATCCAGGTCTCATTTAGATCAGAGTGTGACTAAAATGGTTAGTGAAACCTGGGCCAGGCGGGGACTTTGGAAACTGAAAACCGAGTTTTTGATAATTACGAAATAAATACTGATTCTTTCTTGAAATTTTCAGAAGTATGACCGATAAAACTTTAAGTTTTGCCTTTGCTGAGAGTTTAAACTTATACAGACCCTGAGACATGCTACTACCCCAAAAAAGCGTGTAACTTTCGTGCGCTTTCCGTTTCGTGAACAAACCGTGTAGCGTTTCGTGCGAACCGTGTAGCGTTTCGTGTGAACCGTGCAGCGTTTCGTGTAAGCTCCAAAGCGTTTCGTGCAAACCGTGTAGCGAGCGTGCGAAAAGCGTGTGGGGAAACGTGCGAGTTTCGTGTAAGAACCGTGTGAGAAATGTGTGACTTTCGTGCAAGAATCGTGTAAGATTCATTCGGAAGTCATTTCATTTAAAATATGGCTGTCGATGGGTCCGGATCAAATTGTATTAGTATTTTATTATTGAATAAGTTATGGTTGTGATATTTTAGGAGTAAAAAAAGGAACAAAATGAATTTACACGGTAATGTAATATATTTGTTTGTTTTCTTTTCCTTTATAGAAAATGTGTTCAAATTAATCAATTGATTTCAGTATACTATCAACGCGATCATGGCTTCTTAATTTTTTTTTTCTCAAAGAAAGAAATACCGTTATTATTTTTTTTTTTAATTTAAATCAAAAATATATCAGGACTCCGCTCTTCTCTTTACATTTAAAGTATGTAAAAGAAAGATTTGAAACGATGTGTAATTTAATTCAGAAAACTTGTTTCTCATTATGGTCAATTACATGGATTTTATAATTTTTATTCACATGCACTGACGACCACATGTTTAGAAATAAGGGGGGGGGGGGGGGGGAAATTAAATTACTGATACAGTGTCCCATTTTTTGTTGTTACTTTCAATCGTATGTTATTTTAAATAAATGCTTAAATTTATATTCTTTTTTAAATCCTTTGTTTAATGAGTGCGCAGATCTATACACCCCTTAAAATGTATTGGAATCTTCTTTCCGCCTTTCAACTGTGATCAAGGTCATTTACAACAACGACCACGGGCTCCCAGTGCATGTCAAAAGAAAACCTGTTTTGCTATATGTACATGTTGAGTTCACGGCTTAATGACATCTGAAAATTACGACTGGATTTTATTTTATTTTTTTAAATAAAATGGTTCTATAGATATTTAATTGGTACAAAGTATTAATCAGCGGATTTCATCTTTTATTTGTAAATCCTAATTTCTAGCCGTAAACAGTAACATAAACAGAACTGATTTGGTAGTTTATTTTTATGAATATCATGTAAGAAAAGCGTACATGTAGGAGTAATTATGAATAATTGTATATTATTTGTTTTATAAATCACGTACTTTTTATTTCATCTACGGTATTTCAGTTTTCTTGTGACATACCTGAATGCCGTTGTAAAGATCGATCTACATTATATGTACGGTTGTACAATGTACAGTCAAATGCCGCGACAATTAATTAATGTACACATATAATTCATATGTTTAGTCGGGTTTTGAAATGAAGGATTTTACAGTATGATGGGTATACTGATGTTATTTGATGAGATTATTAAAAAAAGAAATTGAATAAGAATAGATTAAGACATCACATTTAACTCTCCCCCTTACCGGTTTCTCTCGTATAGATACATGTTAGGCTTACGCAAGATAAAAAAACTTAATAAATGTGTCAATAATCGATAGTAGAGTATATCAGCAAATTTTATAACTTGATCAAAATCAAGAAAAATAATCCGCCTACGGAAATCAAACACAATATAATCAATTTTATTTAAAATCAATAAGTTCATTTTCTTGCAGTAAAAAATCCAATTTGTGTTTATTCAATTAAATTATACTCGTAAAAAAATTACATTGATATGAATGACTAATATATAAAATTTGTATTTTATTAAACAGTCATTCATGATATCGGCATTCCGTTTTTAAACAGATGAATAAATAAAAAAAATGAATACGAAATGACAATTATTTATTAATTAATTACAACTGTCAGTGTATTTAATATTTCTATCGGTTTATATAATACTAGTGTACTGATATCTAATTATGTTCCCCAAACGAAGTTGGGGAACATATTGTTTTTTCTCTGTTTCTTATTATTATTATTAAGGTCTTCCGTCTCCAACGGAAGACCTTCTTGTTCTTCTTCGGTTTCTTTTTACCTATTATTATTATTATTATTATTATTATTCTTACCAATTTTGTGCACGCGTTTCTCGTCACGGGGGATTCTCATGAGACTTTCACATCTGATAGGTACTGATCTGAACCT
>NW_026932774.1:0-5320 GCF_032062105.1 Saccostrea cuccullata
AAATTGATAGGTGAACTGTCAAATTCATTTACTGGTACCCACATCTGGTTGATAAACTCAAAATGCTGAGTTAGAAAAATAAAGGGTAAATGATATATAGATACATCTATATAGATAATTAACAGAATTTTTTACTCTTGAGACTAAATGAAATGTCAGGCTTGTTCACACAGTTTCAGAGATGCTGATTAAACTGTGGCGAATGACCGTTTGTTTTTAGTCTATGTAATGTCAGGATACTTTAATCTAAATAAGCTGGGGTATACAGAGGGGTAATTAATATTTATGCAAGCAATACAAATGATTATTTTTTTTATATAAAAAATAAAACCTAAATGAACCCCCCAAAACAGAGCATACATATAGAGAGGTAACCGGTAGAGTACTTGTTCACAGTCAAAATTATTGTGTGCTTGTTAGCTAAAAACAATTCTTGAATTGTTAATTCAACGTGTGTGTGTTCTATTAATGTTTATGCTTTAAGTGAAAAAACTAGTTTCTTCTGATCTCTATTTCTATTAACAAACGCAATTTTGCTTGACTCCAAAAATAGACTCCAAAAATTGATTCCAAACTCCACTCCATAACTCCACTCCAAGACTCCAGTCCATGAATTACACGGTGCCCAATCAGGCGCGCATCTCTCCCAATGTATTTATCCATCTGGAATACTGTATTCATTGAAGAACACTGTTTATGACATTCATATAAAAAAGGGGGGTATAAGTCCTTACTCAGCTCCAGGGAATCTCATCAAAAAAGTGTATGGGGTAGACGAAGAGGACATTGACAAAACAATGACGTTATCCATGTTATCGGACGTCGTGAAAATAAACGACGACAGCGCCGGATGATCATATAATGTTGTTTTCATTTTATAATAATTTGACAAATAATGAACATATCAGGCTAAAATTTTCAAGATTTCTTTAAATTGTGTTGGTTTATGTTCCATATAAATTTCAAAAGCACAGACTACAAAGAACTAATTTTATAGCCTCAGTCCACGAACTTTTTGATAACCCCTCGTATACACAATTCCCTTTGTACTTGGTAACTGCTCTGAAACGTCAAACACATATAAAAGCGCAGTAATAACAGAATAAAGGCTACAATAAAACAAAAACAAAATTAAGTAAAAACATGTACAGCTTTCCATAGACAAGTTTCTTAAAACTGTGTATTCAGTAAAATGTTCACATTGTTGTACTCATTAAAATATTACAAAATGGATTTATCTCAAGTCTTAAAATTCAATTGAAGCTATGTTTTCTTAATTATTTAAATGTTATTAATTGTTAATATTTCTAATACATGTATTAGGTGAGGAGAGCCATTAAATCGGCCACCAAAGCCCTGAAGGCAAAATTCGTTCCTGAGTTCTTAGGATTCCAACACATAAGTAGGGAAGATGTGACTGAGCACCATACAAGACCCCTGGCCAAAGAGCTCTTCTCAGAAACAACACAGAATCCTGCAATACTAGTTCTTGACGGTACCTACATATATGTCCAAAAAAGCAAGAACTTTTCCTTCTCCCGAAGATCCTTTAGCCTCCATAAGCACAGACCACTAGTAAAGCTGATGTTAGTTGTGACGACCACTGGGTACATTGTCTCTGTGCTTGGGCCGTATCTCGCAGATGCTAAAAACAGTGATGCCAACATCTTAAACCACATCATCAAGACCAACGCAGAGAGAATGAAAGAGTGGACACAGGAGGGGGATATCTTTGTGGTGGATCGGGGTTTCCGAGACTCTGGAGATGTTCTTCATGACCTTGGGATCAATATGGAGATGCCAACTTTCCTGCCACGTGGTGCCGCTCAGTTACAAACAGAGGATGCTAACTGTTCTCGACTTGTTACAAAGGTAAACTAGAGCGATTGTAGTAATGGTATTATTAATACATGTATATGAACGTGAAATGTTTTTCAAGTTTTAAAAATCTTTTATTAAAAAAAATGTATGACATATGACTTTATATATACTTGTCATATTTTTAGCTGCAGATCTGTAGCCCTCCGAAAAAAAATTATTGATAGACCGGTGAGCTACAGAGCCACCCATTAAAAAAAACTGTATATTAATATTTTATTGCGCACAAAAAATGCGCTCGGCTCTCGATTTATTTCTCCATGTTTTCTAAACTGTCATCTCAAAATATTACCAACCGTGTGTTCCTAACATATTCCTTGACTCTTACCACAACAAAAGATTCCTCATAATTGTTGTTAATAGTCCTCCTGGCCCTGATATTGCAATCATCGAACATTTCTCTTATTTATACTGCCATTTTGGTTTCAAAGATAATTCGGTCCCATATGCTTTGTTCAGATGTCAACTGCGAGAGAAACTTGATAGTGGAGAGAAGATTTTTTTTAAATCTTTCATTTCTTTACAACTGAGGTAAGAATTTGGAAGAATTAATGAAAAAAAAATCGAGCACCCCTTTTGTGCGCAATAAATATATGGTTATTTTTTCAATAGGTGGCACTGTAGCTATCCGGTCTATCAACATATATTTTTTTGGAGAGCTACAGATTTTTTCCTTTAACCCAAAAATACATTGTTTACAGATCAGATGGGTGGTGGAATCCGCTAACAGTAGAATCAAATCATGGCGGCTGCTAGATAAGACCCTTCCAAACACACAGATTCCAAGTATTGGGGATTATGCGCAGATCATTTGCGCCATTTGCAACAAGTTCAAGCCTCCTCTAAGTAGTGGAACTTATGAAAAAGACATTGAAATAGCTGCTAAAATGCAACTCTTGGCAAGGTCGTCCAATGAACTTCAAACGTTCGTTAATGACACTGGTAATTATTTTTAACTTGTATTAGAATATATATAATTTAGAAAAAACAAGTTATTAAAATTCATAGAATTCATTATCTTTATAGGATTAGATCGAAGATCCTACAGATGGACCCCCATCGATGCCACGGAGGCGTGTCAGTCATTCCCGAAATTGACTGAGGATGAAATCAGGGAGTTAACACTTGGTGTTTACCAAGTCAAACTAGCCCGCTCCTACACTCAGGAACATTGCAGCTCTGATGGCACATACGAAATTTTAGTAAGTGGTGAAGTGCCGAACATAGTTTCGGCAAAAATACAGAGTCGACATGTTTCAGCCAAACGCTACAAGTTATGGATTAAACATGACGGAATTCTTGTAACTGGATGGTACTGCACATGCAAAAATGGCAGCCGAGTGGTTGGAATGTGTGCACATATAACAAGTGTTCTGTGGTATTTGTCATACCAGCGACATGAGGCGGGGCCGCTCAAAGTTATTCCAAACTGGGCGGATTCAATTGAGGATGCAGCTAGAGATCCAGTGATAGACGAGTCCGACAGTGATGATCCGGAAGAATGATTGATTGGTCGATGCACACTAGGTCCTGGTCGTGTACGTTTTGTTGCTATAAAGGCGCTCTTGATGTAGTATTTGTAAAATCATAAAAAAACATTTCAACTTTATATTATGCCTTTTTCATAATTCATGCTTCTGTATATTCTATTTTACAGGTTTGCATGCATTTTCAATGTGCTTTCTTTTCCGTAAAACTGTTTCAAATGACAAACATGAATTAAAAATGTACATTATAAACAAACAAATTTGAAAACATCAAATAGTATCATTCATCATTTCGTGTACTTCAGGTATCTGCTATAATATATTTTATGTTGTCTGTTTCATAAAGAACGTGTGAAATATGTAGAAAATGTAATAATGTACATTAGATCGATACTTTAGATCGAGTAACCAAAACATGTGACTATTTAAATGATTTATGCACGGAAAGATTATATAACACACTTATTAAACATTTTTGTTTTAAATACTTGACTTATTTTAACGTATTTTTAAAAGAAAGATGCACTGCAAATAATTGCTTTAAACAATGTGGCTCAGCGACTAAATTAAAAAAAATGTGGAAAATAGGCCCATCTCTTGAATAATTCTGCTCGCCCTCTTTTGACTCAGGGTATGGTAGGTGGGAAGATCCTTTTTCCAGAAAATTCTACATATATTTGTTGACGGGATATGATGTAGAAAAAATATATCAATATCTGTCCTGGAATTATGAGTCAGACAATTTTTAGTCAGCCGGTCGTGGGAGGGCAACCACACAATTATTTAATTGGCTTAATAATGATAATACGTACATGTATCAAATGGACTAATAATGATAAAAGGTATTAAAAAATAATAAATTAAAACGAAAATACCAAAGCAAAAAGTATTCATCATAAAAGCATTCTTTAATCCGATTTTTGCAGTGGACTTTTAATGACGTTATTCTTATACGACGCTATAAGGTTGACGTCACGACGTTCTAGGTTAATTGAGCTTAAAACAATGCATTAGTTATGCAACTGTTATCGGAAAACAGTAGGAGAAATTTGAAAAAATCAAACTGTTTTCAAACTAGCAGGTTATTGTGATATTTCATTTTGAATATAAATAAATTTGATGACAGGGCCGCCCTATTATACATACTGTACCCAGTTCTTTCTTTCCTTTGTTTTATTGTTTTTAAGTTGTTCTAACCTTCTTTCATTATTTTTTTTTCAGGGCTTCGGACGAAATGCTGGGCATGGGAACTGAGGCCCGCAAACAAAAGATGAGGAGTCAACTGACAGAATCCAGAGCGACAGGGCCCGTAGGTAAAACAGCAACAGGAGCCAACTTCATTGAGAGGAGGACGAAAAAGATAAGGTAACTTTATTTTTTATCCCTTCATGGTGGAAGTTCGTACGTCTAGTGATGCCGTGTTAACATCACCCCCTTACGTGGTTTCGCCCGCCAACTGTGGCGGTTTATCAGGATGTGGTGTTTGGAGCCAGCACGTGAGAGTTTAGGTGATGGATGAAGACCAGTGGCGCCTATCCACTCTAATTATAAGATGCAGTCGACAGATAACCAAAGGTTCTATTTCTATCCAGAGCGCCCTATATCCCACTGGTCGTTAGCTCTTTGACCGAGACAGCAGAGACTCCCGGCAACATCTTGAGTGACTGAGCAGCCATCTTAAGGAATGCACTGCTCACCCCCTTAGCCCGCCCGGGAAAGGGGCTAGAAAAGGTGCCCTACACATTGCCTGTCTCAATCTACCTGGGCCAGTTTACCGCGACTGGCAGGGATCCCCACCCTGCGGTTGAAATGTAAGAAACACAAAAAAAGGCCAAACATACGATTACAGTTGGAGCATGGAACGCTCTAACACTGTTGGACAAATGTGACTCAAATAGACCAGAAAGAAGAACAGCTCTTGTGGCAAAGGAGTTATCCAGTTACAATGTGGACAT
>NW_026932775.1:0-52096 GCF_032062105.1 Saccostrea cuccullata
TCCAACATTGTTTGGCTGCATTCCATGCAAATTACATGTAGGTACCATGACTTTTCTTGAAAATGATTCTTGTTGGCTCTGTCTCCCAACACGCAGGTATAATTCCCAGAATCCTCTGCAGTCACAGCTGATACACAAAAATAAAATAGAAATCAATATATGTTTTACTGAGCATGAAAAACATTTTGAAATCGTAATATACATCAGTAAATATACCATAGATTTAAGCTAAAATTTTGAAAGCAAGTCTCTTTTATATTATCAAATTACAAGGAAAATTGTAAAGGTCACATTAAAAAAAATTATCACATCAGGAAAATTATCCTGACATATATTAGAAAGAACAAAAGCAGTAAAAGTCGGACGTAATTTTATCGAAAAACTCTGCAAGACAACTAAACAAATTCCGTTACCCCCTCATTTAACGAGACAAAATTATCCAAATTAACTTTTCTGCCAGCAATCTCTTTTTTAAACTGCAAGAATATAAGCAAATTTTATCTGTTTTAAAGGTATTAAATACCTGGTATTTCCAAATCAAACTCCAAAAACGTATTTGTAGTTTTTACATGCAATCTGTATTTATTGGCATTGAAAACCATTCCAAGATATGATATCCTTTGGCCATTAAATAACCATTCAACAGAAGATGTATCGTTAATGTCAGATCCCTGTTTATATCCAGTTATTCTGCAGTTGACATTAAAAGCTTCACTCTGCTGCAAAAGGTGGGAATTCCCTATCACTGAGAATAACAAAATATGAAAATCCAATAAACTTGAAAGTAACTTATGTGCAAAGATCAATCTACTTGAAATCAGACATATTAGGTCCATGCCGTTTTCTCTCTGCGTAACATAGAGTAAATACGGCGTGGATCTTCGAAGTCTCATTTTAATTAAGTTGATTATGAAAACCGTTCCTTCATAAATGATTTGATAAATTAGTGTTACTAGCAGACTACATTACTTTTTTTAGGAATATACATCAGATTTCTACCCATGCATAGCATTAATTATTATAACAAAGAGAATGGAGATCTGTGTACATGAAATTTAGCAAAAAAATACGTTTTGCATTTGTGCTTAAAAATCACATTTGCTATCAATATTTTCTCAATCAAACAAACTCACGCTCGCCGTTTCATATTTTGCCACTTATTATTAAGAAATAGAATTAAGATAATATCGCTTTCAAGCAAATTAGATTAAATTCTACAGATCATTAGGGAGAAATGCCAAAAATAAGAGAACGTAAATTATTATTTGACATATTATTTGGCGTCTCCATATGGATGAAAAAATCTCGAGAGGGACGTTAAACAACATACAATCAATCAATCAATCAATGTATTGAATCTGTTCCTAAATACCACTTTAAATTAACACTGAATGTAACATTTCATAAAATTAATCTGGCGGGCCACGGTTGAAATCACACTGAATAAAACGAATATATAAATTCTAGGCATTTTAGTTTTAATATCCTTAATGTGTCAGTTTAGCCTAGTGGTAGTACGCTGTTTTGTGACCAAACGACTAGGGTTCGAATCTGGTTCGCCGCTACGTCAACCTTAAGACGTAAGGAAAGGTAGAGACTGCTCCTACGCCAATCGAGCATAATTAGAAATGAATGTCACGGGTCTTTCAGAAAATCTAAAAGAAAAAAAATTAACGTTGTACATTGTTACAGTGAATTTTAAAAATAAAAAGGGCCTTTTTATGATAAGTAAATGTCACCTTAAACTGCAAGGTAGTGACTTCAAGATGGACCTTAATAATGTATACAGGGTTATTTTCGCCTCGTGTTATTTTCGCCCTTTCGCCCTTTCGAACTTGTAAACAATTTTGTCCGGTTTTAAATTCGCCCAGTCTTAGTTTTGTTTGATAAATCACAATGTGTAATTTGTAAATTCGACCAGTTTGAAGTTCGACAAATAAAGGAGAGTAAAAATGTCCTTGTATACAGTACTCAAAATATTTCTTAAAATATATTTGAAACGAAAGAATCAAGTTGAAAAAAGACATATTTGAATTAAATTTTCAATCAGGTCGATCTTTCATTCAATACCTCAAAGAAAATTTAAATTTCAGTATATCAATAAGTCATGTCTACATTTTATTGTAAATAATTCAGTATATACAAATTATGCAATAGCTACGTCACCAGAAGAAATGTTGACCCTCTTTAATTCCTCTGGTTTGTTGCCCTGATGTACTGGAAATAATAATGGGATGAGAATTGGAATCCCAAATTTTTCTGTTGGCACAATAAGAGTTGGCTTTGTTGAGGCAGCCATAACTGCGAAGAAACAAACTAAACTTAAGACTATTTTAATGTTTTTCAAACCTTAAATTCCAATGCTGGTAAATACGTAAATCGTGTATACATTGGATGGGTAATGGAAATTTAATAGCTGACTGCACTTAACCTTTTTAATATCTCACCTGCGCCGAAGGCTCAAGTGAGCTTTTCTGATCACATTTTGTCCGGCGTCCGTCCGTCTGTCTGTAAACTTTTCACATTTTCGACTTCTTCTCAGGAATCACTTAGCCAATTTCAACCAAACTTGTCACAGAGCATCCTTGGGTAAAGGGAATTCAAGTTTGTTCAAATGAAGGTCCATGCCGTCATTCAAGGGGAGATAATTAGGAATTAATAAAAAGAGGTGGCAGGTTTTAAAAACTTCTTCTCAAAAACCACTGTGCCAGGAAAGATGAAACATATATGGAAACATCGTCGGGTAGTGTAGATTCAAGTTTGTTCAAATCAAGATCCCGGGAGTAGTGCGAAGCAACAATGGGTGATCAAAGTTTTACATAGGAAAATTCTTTAAAATCGTTCTTCACAAGAATACAAAAACTATAATCGGTCATATTCATATGGAAGCATTCTCAGATAGTGTTGAATCGAGTTTGTTAAAATTATGACCTCTGGGGGTAGGAGTGGGACAAATGTCCAACCAAAGTTTTACATTTTAATATGTTGGAAAATTCTTTAAAAATCTTCTTTTCCAGAATAGCAAAGTCATAATTGATCATTATATGGAAGCATCCTCAGGTAGTGTAGATTCAAGTTTGTTGAAATTATGACCCCCGGAGGTAGAGCGGGGTCAAAATGGCGGACCAAAAATTTACATAGAAATATATAGGAAAATTATTTAAAAATCCTCTGCTCAAGAATAGCAAAGACATAATTGATCATATTCATATTAAAGCATCCTCAGGTAGCGTTGATTCAAGTCTGTTCAAATCATGACACCCGGGGTTAAGGCGATGCCACAATGACCAATAAAATTTTTACATAGACATATGTAGGAAAATTCTTTAAAAATCATCTTCTCAAGAATAGCAAAGCCATGATTGATCATTGGACTTCATTTGGATTTAAACCTTTTAATTATAAACCAATTTCTATTTTTTTCCTAGCAACAGTTTTCAGGTGAGTGATGTGGCCCATGGGCCTTTTGTTTTATTTTTTATTACAACGTAATAAACTTCGAAAAAGCTTGCAACATATTAAAGCCTATACAATTATGTCAATCTTCATAATAAAAGAACTAAATATATTTTTTTTATTGTTTTGATATTTAACAAGAGGAATTCTTGGCAAACTAACTTTTTGATTTTGTGATGAATTCATTTTTATTAGCTTTAGATATTTATGCAGCAAAATAAAATTTTTACTTGTATATATTACATTTGTCTTCAAAGATAATTTGATATGGAAATCATGATTATCTCTTAATAATAACAAGAACGAAGGATGTATAATGTATAACGTCAGTGTCATTTTCTCTCTCTAATGCCCAATTTGACGTTCAATTTGTTTAATAGTAATTTAAACATTTTAAATATATTCGAAAAAAAATCAGCATGTAAAGGACACTTAGGATTGTTATTAGAAATAATATTTAAAAATGACCAAATAAAATGAAAAGTATGGCGATAACAAACAATATTCAAGCTCAGATGCCCCTTGAAATGCATTTTTTTCTGTTAAAAAACACCGTTATCTACCTTTCTTTGTTGACAACACACTCGTCGTAGTTGTAGTATAGACTCCATAGGGCGGTGTGATCGGCGCAAGATTCTGTCCTGGGTCTAAAAAATAAAATGCTAGATATTATAAGATTCAGTAGTTTATATTCTATAGTATGCTGAGATACAAAGTTGGAGAAATAATATTAAGTCATATTCCCCTTCCAGTGGAACATCTACATCTAGAATTTTAGAAAGTAGTGTGTAACTTTATATTCAAAAAGTGGTGTGTATCAGAGGTGGGTACTCACTACTCAAGATTCCAAACACTTATGACTTTTCAAATATATTTTGTACACAGCCCTTTCCAACGATAAATTAAAGTCCAGGCTTCTTTATATCTTTGAAAGCTACTTTTCCATTAAAAAAAGGAACTCGTAAATTTACTTGCCTGGTTATTGGTCATCTGCAAAATTCATTTTGTTAAAACACACAAGTAATCTGCAGTTGACATCAAAAACATGCGTGATTTTCCGATTGACAATATCTATGGGGGTTTTAGAGACCTGGTTATCTAACAATCTATCTAGGTACAATCTAGGTACAAACTGTCCTCCGTTATTAGCAGACTAATGTTTGCATTCATACATGTATGAAGCAAAATGTGTGCAAAATCTTATGCGTCAAAAGAAGAAAACACTTGCTGTGTCTTTCAACTCGACATTTAGATAAAAACTTAAAAAGCTTAAAACCTTACGACTTTTCAACTTTAAACACAACAATTCCCAACGACAAATTAAAATCCATGCTTTTTGATATCATTGACTGCTGCTACTTCAATAAAAATGGAACTCGTTAATTTACTCACCTGGTCATTAGTCATTTGCAAAATTATTTTGTTAAAAAAAGATTCTGATTGCACACACAAGTACTATGAAGTTGACATCAAGAAGATGCTTGAGAATATGACTGACAACATCTATGTGGTTTTTGGATACCGGGTATTCCAACAATCTATTGGAATTCCCATGGGAACAAATTGAGCTCCGTAATTAGCAGACTTATTTTTTTTATTCATATGAAGCAGAATTAAAGCAAAATCTTGATAGGGAGGAAAACACTTGCTGTGGCCTTCAATTCGACAGTTCTATATATCGACGACGTATTGTCAATTAATAATGGTAATTTCCATTCCTACGTCGATACGATATATCATGATGAGCTTGAGATTAAAGATACCACAGAGTCTGACACTTCTGTTTCATACTTGGATATTTTTCTTTAAAAACACTATTGGTAATCTAACAAAAAAGCTATATGATACACGTGATGACTTTAACTTTTCTATCGTCAACTTCCCTTACTTATGCAGCAATATACCTTCATCACCTGCATACGGAGTATATATATCTCAGTTGATTCGATACACAAGAGCATGCTCTACGAATGAACAATTTCTAAAACGAGGTAAAGTATTGACAAGCAAGTTGACTAAACAAGAATATCAGCAGTCTCGTTTAAAGTCATCATTTCGTAAGTTATATGGTCGATACAATGACCATGTAAGAAAATACCGTTTATCATTGAGTTAAATGCTAACTGACGTTTTTCATACCAATTGTTAGTCCATAATTCATTGTAATTTATACACTGAATTGACGACGGATTTTTTCCGTTATTTCCTGATCATGACAAGGAGCACACGGCGGGTGTGACCGGTCGGCAGGGGATGCTCACTCCTCAATGGCACCTGATCTCACCTCTGATGTTTCGGGGTCCGTATTTGCTCTGCTCTTATTTTGTATTGTTTTATGGACTTTGAGATCGTATATTCATTCCAGTCCAATACGAAAATTCGTAATATTACAAGTTATCATAATATAAAACTTCTATTACAATTTTTCGTAATGCAGTTAAATTACGAATACGCGTAATATAGCAGATTGTAAGAGACTATATTACTTTTTTTTCTTAATCCAAGACAAATTCAAGCATTGCAAGAAATTGAGTGGTTGGTAGCAAAGTATGACGTCAGTAATATATCAGATTCCACGGCTACTGATAGCACGCGGTCAGTTTGGTCAGTTACGCCTATCAGAAAGCATGGAAATTTAAAAAAAAGTACCGCCAGCGATGGGTGAGTGGACAATTTCTTTTATTATCCTTTTATAGGAATTTTCCCAAGGATAACACCAATTTTCTTTTAAATTTCAATATTCGCTTATGCATGTCGCATTGGTCTATATCACCCGAACTCCCCTTTTTTCTTGCGAAGTCTACCCTAAAATCACACTCTCGTCTCATAATTCAACTGTTCGTGCAATTCTTATTGAAATACACAGAATTCACATCTCAGTAAGAGTCGTACAAGTTATCGCTCGTGACATCTCGTATTAAACGTCATACTTTGCTACTCACCACTCAATTTCTTGCAATGCTTGAATTTGTCTTGGATAACGAAAACGTAATATAGTCTCTTACATCTGCTATATTACGTGTATTCGTAATTTAACTAAATTACGAAAAATTACAATATAAGTTTTATATTACGATAACTTGTAATATAACACTTTCTCGTAATATTACGTTTTTTCGTAATATTACGAATTTTCGTATTGGACTGGACTGATACTGTTCGTTATCTCCATATCCTTCATCGAAGATTTATTGTCAATGGAAATTGCATTCCTACGTCGATATGATATATCCAGGAGAGCTTGAGATAAAAGATACCACAGAGTCTGGCACATCTGTTTCATACTTGGATATTTTACCTCAAAAAAAATGTTAAAGGTTACATTTGTATCTAATAGACACGCTCTCTAATAAAGATGATGACTTTAACTTTTCAATCGCCAAACTCCCTTACTTATGCAGCAATATACAGGTCGGAGAGAATACTCGAAATCGGGTATTATCCGTGAAATCGCGTATAATACTCTATATTAGGGTATCGTTGAATCCGCGAAATCGGGTATCGAAGGTGTAATCACCTAATAAAACTTAAACAAGGGATGGCGCATGTTGCCGAGTTAACTTTCATCTAGATACACATGTTTTCTAAAGGTATCACTAGCCAAGTAAGAATTTGGGCGTCAAGATTAATGCACTCGGGACAACAAACCCGTGGATCTCAGTACATTTCATGATCTGCACACAAAAAGGCGTTCGATTTGCTTTATATTTTTCTTTATGTTGAAAGTATATGCATCTTCCTAATGTTCATTCCCAACACAACAGATTTGTAATGTATCAGAATTCGGGAATTTATAATAATTCCTCATCAACACGACAAACATGAACAATTTGTAAATAAATCAAATTATACGGAAACACATTTCACACACCAAATATGATGTCATGTATAAACAAGGGATTGTCTTTCGTATCTAATTATGCGCCATTAATTACTTTCATATTCATCATGTGCATAAAATCAAATTTAATTATGAATGTATAAAGAATGTTATGATAAAAATGTCTAAAATTTCGGCAAAAAGAACCCTCTTTCTCTTTTTTTGAAAATCTTTTTTTTTTATCATTCAAACATATTTGCAGAATATGTCTTCAACATTTTAGCAGAGACAGTGATAGTTTCAGGAATACAGCTTATGAGAGAACAGAACTGTTGATCGTTTAATTCGCAGCACTGTTAATGCTTACAATGAGAAATCAATGGAAATTAGAAGTGTAAAAACGGGAATTGTTTTTAAAACTGAATTTATTTTTATTCAGCTGTTTTATTATCACAGAACTTAAATACTTATATAGCATAGTATAACCTACTTTGTACTGTATGGAGTTTGATCTCTTCAATGGACAGTCACGTGATGAATGCATAGTAGGTACACGGAATGTAGGTCAAAAACAAATTTCAATATCGCAAGGGCATACCCTAGTTGAAATAAAAAAATTCAAACTATTATTTGTTTCTGCATACTTTGTACTTTCTGGAAAGTGCTGCTTTGAATATAATTCGCGTTTTAATAGTTATAATTTCAAGTAGAAAGGCTGATGTCGAAATATGTTTGACTTTTACCAAATATTTTGTGTACTTGTGAAGTCATGCTCTCGATTTAAAGAAAGCAGCAGCACTTTTCAAGTTAAGAAACGTATCCCTTATTTATATTCAAAAAATGGTCAAGATTTATTTAGTGTATGCCCTTGCGAAAAAGCGATTTTATGAGGCACCTCGATGTAAAATATACCTAACATGAAAATTAAAACACGACAGAATTATTTAAATAGTATTACATTCTCTCGATAGTTGATGAATAATCGCACTTAACAAAGAATATGCATTGGTATTATTAGCCTATTAAAAACCTGTAAATAATATTCTGTTTTATAATAAATCGCATTTTTCTTTGTTGAAAAATTCCCAAATCTGCCTCTCACAGTACATGAAATACGTCATTTTTACCAAAAG
Organism: Saccostrea cuccullata; assembly: GCF_032062105.1. Lineage (NCBI taxonomy): Eukaryota > Metazoa > Mollusca > Bivalvia > Ostreida > Ostreidae > Saccostrea > Saccostrea cuccullata. The sequence continues at coordinate 8,410 of NW_026932775.1, forward strand.
GACGTCATGATTGACAAGTTCATCGAGATCAGTGATTTGTATAAAACCAACTGTATGGGATTTAACTAGCGACTTTTGTTAATGCATTGATAAGTTTTATTGTTGTTTATTATGCTAATACAGTTTAAACTTGCAAATTATTTTATTTTCGGGTAATATGATGAATGCATAAAAGTCATATTTTTGTGTGACGTCACAGTAAACTTTTCCCGTATAAATTAGGCCCGGTCCCCTTTTTCTGGCCTTAACAGTGCTGCGTTTCGTTAAGTCATCAATATTTTACCATTTCTTGGCGACTTCAAAGGGGGAGGAGTTAAAGGCTTCTTGACCACCTCTGACAAAACAACCTCAACTGTGTTCTACATGGGTCCAAAAGACCTCTCTTGAATGTCACGGTCGGTTAAACTCGGTTATATATTTTTAATCGTAGTGAAGATTTATTCATCAAATAAAAATCATATACGAATTCATGTTTATTTTTTAAACACAATTTTACATTATAGATGAGTATTAGGAAAAGTTATTGCCATGAATAATACATATCATAGATAAAATAACTAAAAGAAAACTGTGACATATTGTCTAGAACCAATCAGATAGTGCGTTGTTTTAGCATATTATAATGAGGTATAATATAGCGATATAAAAAAATAAAGAAGGTACAGTGTAAAGAGGTTAAATTTACCCTGTCTATCAAATAGTATAATAAAGAAAGGAAGTGGCTACGATTTTTATGAAATTTTAATGTCCAATGAGGATTTATATTCCCAAAAACTAAGACAAGAGATTCCAAGGCAATTGAACACTCCATTATTTCAGTTTGTTCATTAACATGTTCATAAACGTAAAAACTATAAGAAATGTGATAACTTGACTATGTAATTCATATTTCAATATGACTGTACCTCAATCTATATTGAGAAATTCAATGTATTATAAGCTCATGAAAAGATGTACACATTTGACTTTTATTTATACCCCCCCCCCCCAAAAAAAAAAACAAAACAAAACAAAACAAAACTGAAAATCCTGTTCATTTGACTTCTCGCTCTCAATTTTCAAACAAATTCATAAAATAAAGGTAAAATAGCAAATCTTGTATCGATTAAAATGCAACCAAAAAATTTACGGTGTCTTTGAATAAAAATTTCATGCTAAATTGGCATAAAAAAGATACTCATCTTCAATTAGCTATTTTCAAACTGTTTTCTCGTGGGTATTTATTTAAATTATTTTTTTTTCTTCTTTATAATAACGTTGGTATTCTATTATGGCAGAGATATACAATTATGACTCGCTTATACTGTACTCTCTAACTGTAAGGAATAATTTATATTTCACGTGAAAGGGACACCATACATTTTTCAGTAAAAATACATAACACGGCGATAGTCGTTTAATTTCTTTAAAATTTCACGTTTTGTGAATAGTGCACAAATTAGAAAATTAAGTATATGGAATACTTTAATGGAAAATAAAGACAAACGAAGTGTAGTTAATTGACTTTAGAAATTATATTGAAAAATAATAAAGCCATTGTGTCCTCTTTGTTACCCCAGCAGTGTTTGTCGTGTGATTTTAAACTTATTTGACAACCGTATGTATCAGGTTTGATAAAAATAAATCCACAAGATACTGATGTACAAGTAACAGTTACTGGCATAATGCGCCGTTGCTTTATTCTTTATTTTTTAAAGAAAGTTGCAAGGAATACCCGATTTCGCGGATTTAACGATACCCTAATATCGAGTATTATACGCGATTTCAAGGATAATACCCGATTACGAGAATTCTCTCCGACCTGATATACAGCAAATTACCTCTATAAGGAGTTTATAAATCTCAGTTGATTTGATACGCAAGAGCATGCTCTGCGTATAAACAACCCCAACTAGGTAAATTATTGACAAACAGGTTGATGAAACAAGAATATCAGCAGTCTCGTTTAAAGTCTTCATTTCCTAAGTTTCATGGTCGATTTACATTTAATGACCTAATTAGCAAATACAATTTATCATGGAGTCAATGCTGACTGATTTTTTTCATGTAAATGTTTGTGATTTTTTTTATACAATGAATTGACGACATTTTTTTCATTTATTCCCCGATCATGACAAGGAGCACACTGAGAGTGTGACCAATCGGCAGGGAATGCTCACTCCTCCATGGCATTTGATCTCTTCTCTGATGTTTTGGGGGTATGCGTTTGTTCTGCTCCTATTTTGTATTGTTCTATGAACTTTGATATGGAATACTGTTCGTTACCTCTATATCCTTCATTCATTGGGCCAAATATTGATCACATTTAATGAATTTCTGTGCAAATAGTATCCTAAAGTAAGCTATAAAATTAAAACGAAAGTAAAACATCTTCTCTCCCATTGTATACTAAAGATGCTTGTTGGTATTCAATTATGTTTTTTTACATTTACGCTAGTTGCATCTCGTATTGCGGTTTTCTCAATTGTAAGCTCTTCATGCTTGGTTAATACAGACTGAGTGACCATAAAACTTACATTTACACTCGTTGCATCTTTTCCTACAGTTTTCTCTCATGTAGGCTCTGTATGTTAGGTTGGTACAAGCTTCTAAAGAGTAATGTTCACAACTTGGGTCTAGATCTACACAGGGTGGAAGAAGATCTGAAAAAAATGTATACATATACATGTAAAACATAAAATATATATGTATAGACTTAATATTAAATTATTGCAAAGTAGTTGTAAAGTAGTTGTAAAGAAATGGAAATATACGGTCAAAATTTTTAAAAGAAAAATCAGGTTTAGTCACGTATTACATCATATTTATGGTTTGCAGTTTGTAACATATACATGTCTTGAAAAAAGAAATATCCATATATGTAATAGATGTTTAGAATGCATTGAAGGACAGATATTTTTTTTACTGCTTGCATCAATGCAAGAGACCTTAACACATGTACAGCAGGGAATGGGTTATGGGGAGTTTCAGAAAATATGTTTGTATATTTTTGTATACAGGATGATTGCAACTTCCTAATAATAAGGACGAGGGGCATTACCGAAACCAGCATTTAATAAAGTAAGAAGGATTCGCCCATTTTTCTGTAGAATAGTATTCTCAAGTTGAGGCATTTTGGGGGTTGCCAATTTTTATCGAAGTTAGACCAATTGTATAGAATCTTTAAAAAATCTGACAATCAAATAAAAATACCATTCCTGAATCTTAAAAGCTAAAGTGAATAAGGAAATTTAAATATTAATTAAAAATGATATTAATGGGGGTTTTGAAGGGGGGTCTTGTTTTTCTTTATAAAAACATATTTTGTGAAACCTTCTCCCAAATTCCATTAGCAACGGTTTTTGTAATAAAGAAATCAAAACATATTTTCATTACAATGCTATCTGAATTTTAATATGTGTTGTAATTGCATTGCATATACTTTAAATTAATTAAAATGTAGTATATTTAAAATCATGTGACGTACATAATCCCAATTATCAAAGCCTTACCTATCAAACTAAAAAAAATGACAATTTACTTTGAAATCATGACTTTTCGTGGGGGTTAATTTTCGTTAATTTCTAGTTATAGACAGGCGTATACCAACGAATTTATAACCAACCTGAATATATCAAATGCATCACTTCTAAACATTTTCCATATACGAAATCAAATACCAACAAAGTAATATTTTCTCCTACAAAATTGAAATTTTGACTCCACGAATATATTTTATTTTACTATAAGTCAACAGTTTATGATCAGAATATTTTCAAGGTATTTAATATCTCAAGGTCAACTCAACTAGAACGTTAGACCTTTACTTAATATTTTAATATTTTTTTATGGCAAGCGGTAAATGAGCATTTAAAAAGCAAAGAGGTGTTAAAGATACACTACTTTTATATGGTTATCGAAACAAAAAAAATATTAGATCAAGGGTCTCATTCAAATGTCAAAAGTCAGATTACCAAGATAAATATATGTGTAAAATATCTAATTCAAACTTTCTACCTACAGACAGCCAGACGTAGTTGTAATTGTTGTTTAAGTATTGTTATGCTATCCAAGCTACACAAATACTTATAGTTAAGGATTCAAACAGCAAAAATTGTAAGATACTTATAGTCTTACTTGGACAATATCCACATCTGTATGGACAATTTTTTCTGAACCAGTTCTCATAAAACCCTACACACTTCTCGGCAGGATAGCGCCAACAGTTGTATCTTCTTCTGTCCAAACACCATTCCAGAACTAAAATTAAAAAAAATCATGATATTGACTATTTGGATTTATATAATGAAAAAGTATTTACAATGTATTTTAAGAAAAGAAAACAATTATTAATCAAAGTAAAACATCATTATTATTAATTAAAAGTTTTTTTTTTTGTTTTTATCTCTTCTAAGTAAAGAGCAGTGTAAGCCCTTTGAAATGAGAAGGTCATATCAAAGGGAAACATTTACGGCATTTTTTTAGCAGGCCAAACTCTAAAATTGATCAAAATTGTTGGTTTCCAGGGGATTGTTCTACTACGATAAATACACCCCTAAAGTACAAATGCTGTTTGAAAGTTATTGCCAAGGTTTAAGTTTTGTTTTAAACAGGTCAGTTTCCAAGGTCTGAAACTCTACATTTTTAGTACCGAAGGAATGACTCGTCATAAGAATTTACCTTGAAATATGAAAGCCCAAGTACAAATCGTTTACGGACAGAAAAGCCTTGTCCAGAACATAAAAAGGTAAAAATATAAGCTTTACCTTTACCCATTTGAAAGTTATGACCATACAGTGGTTTATTTTAGATCTGTTGTTATCTATAGAAACATAAGGCATTAAGGCGTAACAATCATGCTGACGTAACAATGACGTTGACGTAACATAAACTCGCGGATAATCCGTGCCAACTCCTGTGAAATATGATAACCCGGTATAAAGTTGAAGGCCAATATTCAAGTTTTTAATTTGATTGGCCTGACTCCAAGCACATGTTCAAGATTAAATAAAAAATGATCAAAATCGTTTAAGAAATATATACGGTATATTGCATATCTTTGCCCCCACAAAAATTAAATTTTGAAAAAAATCTTAAAATGTGTTGTTTTGTATAAATTGTATAAAAAATATAAAGTAACAAAACATATTATATTTTAAAAGTAGGTTATTGACAATTTTTTATTTTATAACGTCACAAACTCGTCGGATTTTGCAATTTTTCAGAAAAAGGACAAAATGGACAAAATTTCAAAGATTTTATTTATAAATTGATAGAGCGCATGTCTGTTCAGGAACAATATTTGCATATTTAATTAATATTATTATTCTACACATTATATCAAAAGACTGAGTCTGAACACATCTGCGCTTGGTGATTTTTACTCAAAATATTGTCGCAATTTTTACATTTTTCTTTAGAAATCATTGGAATTTTAGATATACGTCATTTTCCTGACGTCATTTCAAACATATGACATCATTGCTGACGAAAACATTCAGTGCTTTGAAGTCAGCATGAATCCCCCCGTTTTAAAATATAATTAAATTTTACTCCGTCAAAGTTTGATTTTGGGGGCAAATATTGGTTACTACAGAATAAAGTTCTTTTAAGGGATTGCTTTGTCATAAGGAAAAAAATTACGAAACCTGAAATATGATGGTACCGAAAAAGGTTTTGTTGCAAGGTTAAACACATATTAAAAACTTTAAAATATTAATAGTCATATACCAGCCAATCAAAAGTTATGTGCGATTTTATTTTTTGGTGGACAAACGCAGGCAGACAGGCAGATCTACATGTCCTGAATTTTCGATTAAGGTGACACAAAAATAAAACTACTTAGTTTTAAAGAAGTAAAAAGGTGTATTCAATTGAAGATTTGTATTTTCTGTTTCTTTTCACATATAAAAAAGTCCCAATATAGACATTTGACATTTATATCAGGTGACATAGGTGACAAAAAGTCCTCTTTACCTGGGTTATACGTCGTTGTTGGTGTTGTTGGTGTTGTTGGTACTATAAAGAAAAAAACAATCAGTTACTTAAGAAATTAAGCTTATTCCAACTTGAAATAACATAACTTGGGGCGGTTTACGCTTTATAAACCGCGAAGCAGTTTATAAACATGTAAAAACTGCCCCAGGTTATGTTTTATCGTATAACATATGTTGAAATAAGCTTCATTCCTTATAATTTAACTTCAATGCAGACAAAATATAGCATATTTTAAAAGTAAATGTCAAGCGGAACATTGCGTTATTTAGGTAACTCATTGTGACGTAGGTAGTTTTGTTATACAAAATGGATAAAATCGCTTCACCAATCAAATGACGTGTTACAACTAAAATAAAATTATTACACAATAACACGTGCATGTTTAACAAGCATGAAATAAGTATAAGATGATTACATTCTACCAGAAATATCACATTTATACTAAATATCCACAACCGTTAGACCGGACGACCAATTATAAAATGTTATTTACAAGTCTAACACCTGTTTCACCTTGTGTTGTTGTACTGGTCATGACAATGACTCTGTGAGAGGTATCTAACATGTACATCAATATCTGATTACCTGGTATTATTGACACCTATATTCTCTAGATTTGGGGCACTGGTAATGACTATGTCCATGATTAAGCTGATTTACTTTGTATATTTTTACACCTGCCTTAGCTAATTCTGTGTGTAACTTATTGGAATATCTGATTTCATAGGTATATTTTACACCTGCCTTCCCTGATTTTGAGGTACTGGGATATTAAATATATGTTTAAGATGACATTAGCTTTACATATTTTTGAGTTACCTGAAAGACAATACCTTATTTATCTGTTAGAGTTGACCTACTTGTTTTAATGATACTGATGGTACTAGACACTAGTTACTCTGTGCTACTAAAAAGTTGACCTACCTGGTGTAGTGGTAGTGGTGGTTCTGGAAACAAGGTACTCTGTTGGAGCTAAAACAGAAATCATCAATAAAACTACATGTGACTTACAATAGGAATATGTTGAACCAGAGATTGCTTATTCGACAACCCAGAAGTGCATCTACAAGAGCCGATATTAACTTATGTTTTCTAACAAAATGATAAGCCAAATACTTTGGTTGCAAGATCATTTCTAATGTTTTAAACAAGTGGTTTTTTTTTTTTCATATAAAAAGATAAATTAAATAAAAGCTATTGTATAATTTTGATACGTTTTCTTGCATTAAAGATACCTCTACAGAAGTTGCAGGTCTTTCTACAGTTCTCCCTCAGGTATTGTCCATAGAACTCCTGCTGACACACATCTGCCCCAAACTGACTGCAGTAGTTTATGTTGTCTACACAGGGTAGCTTCTCTGCAAAACACAGCATAATTTTAAAAAATGGAGCAGTAGTTAATTGTTTCCATATATAATTTCTTTGAATTTTGTGAAACACACCAAATACATTAATGGTGACAGTAATTAACCATTTTATGTAGGGTACATTTAAAAATTAACAGATCACGGTATCTTAGAGATACTGTGTTTGCTAAGTGACCAAGAGGCTTGAGTTCGATTCCTGTTTGCAGGGTCGCGTCAAACTTCAGAAGTCAACATATATATATGCATGTATTCACTGGTCAGAAAGCACCCGAAATTAGAATTAATCCAGGAGTTTTTATTTGCTTTTTTTTGGGGGGGGGGGGGCTTTAAAACTGAGGACCTGAATTATTGTTTTCGTCGGCATGAAATATATGGTTATGTCTCATTTTTTCTTTGTAGAGCTCGAGGAGACAATGACCTGGATAAGGAAGTCCTCAACAAATGCGCTTCTATTAATAAGATAATGTAACTAAAAATGGGTATCACTGGGCAAAGACATTTTACAGGCATGCATTTTAGATAAATGTAGCACCTCTATGCATTTGTAAATATGCATCATAACAACGCAAACTGGTCTGAGGTGACATAATTCTTATCGCTTCTGTCATCTTATGCTATCTTTTGCTGTGAGCTAAAGGGTACCAATATATATTATATAAACGATGTCTAATGCCATCTACATAGAATTCTTAAAATCACTTGGTACAACGTTTACTTTTGATTAAACGTATTAAGCAAAATAACTAATTGACAGTTCCCATGCATTAATCCTTTTTCTATCTTATAAAATATTGTTAAATTGATTTTGTAATTTTGCTACTGTCAACTTCCGTACTTATGCAACAATTCATCCTCATCCCCTAAATGCGTGCTTTATAGATCTTGATTTGATCCGTAAAAGCATGATCTACATATAATTTTTTTTAAAAATCAAAATTACTTACTGACAAAGAAAAGAGAATAAGCAGTTTTGCTTAAAATAGGGATGTCAAAATGCAAAAGTATGTATTTTCTTTAGTCGATTATTTGATTACTTTGTTCAAAAGTAAATATTCGGGACATGTCCTAAAATTGTAGAGTGTCACTTATTCCTGACGTATTGATAACTCAGAAACCTTTTCAATTAATCTTTTGAATGAAATTCATGCATTAAGATAAGAAAAAAAATCAAGCTCAAAAGTCCATTAAACTATACAATTTTTATAAGTCGCAACATTGACCTATAAAACGTCAGAGGTGGGATCAGGTACATGTACCATGAAGGAGTTGGCATCTCCTGTTTATCGGTATTATGAAAAAATCTGCCTAAAATTCAGTTTGTAAATAATGACCAAACAATTATATTTCTGTGTGTGTTTTAGTCAGAAATTGACTTCATAGATTACATTAATTTGCTGACAAATTCATTGTCAACCATAGACCTTACGACTTTCACCGAGATTACTGCCTCATCACCTTCTTGTTACTAACTTACCTAGCTTTAACTGTTCATTTGTAGTGCATCCATTTGCTTATTGAATCAACCAAGAGCTGTTCATATTAACACCGTATGCAGGTGATGAGGGTCTATTGCTGTATAATTGAGGGAAGTCGACGATTGAAATGTGAACGTCATCACCTTTATGATAAAACTTGTTTGAATATCAAGAATATCAACCGAATATCAACCGTCTCGTTTAAAGTCATCATTTCGTAAGTTCTATGGTCGACACAATGAATTTGTAAGCAAATACAATTTATCATTAAGTCAAATGCTGACTGAGGTTTTTCATACCAATTGTTAGTCTAGTATTGACACACTGAATTTTCGACAGATTTTTTCGTTATTTCACGATCATGACAAGGAGCATAGGGCAGGTGTGAGCGATCGGCAGGGGACGCTCACTCCTCCATGGCACCTGATCCCATCTCTGATGTTTCGGGGGTCCATGTTTGCTCTGCTCTTATTTTGTATTGTTTTTTGAGATTAAATATTGTTCGTTATCTCCATATCCTCCATGGCTAGATCATTATTTACACATTAAATGGTCGAAGATTTTCTCCGTTCTTTTCAATCCATGACAAGGGGCACACGGTTTTATGACCGGTTTACAGGAAATGTTTACTCCTCTATTACACCTGATCCTACGTTTTATGTTTTAGAGACCCGTGTTTGTTCTGCTCCAAAAATCGAGTAGTTTAAACGATCTGATCTATTTGTTTTCACTATATATTTTATTGAAATGAAGTACCAATGAATTATACTTATGTTCAATTCAATTCCATATGTATTTACATGAAGTATAACTATTTTTTTATTCTTAATGTTTGTATAATCGTCAATTCTACGATATGGTAAACTTAATATCTATCTATATAATTATAATCTATTGAATACTGTTCGTCATCTCCATATCATTCTCTACATAATTTAAAAATATTTAAATGTTATTGAATGATTGATTGATTGTTTTTGACGTCCACAAGAAAAGTTTCTCTCATATGGATACCCCTATACTCTCGTTAGATTAAACCTATATCACTTTATTTTGAGATAGATTAAATTGCGCAGCACAGTTAAGGTTACAAATGGAAATATCGGCCATATTTTAAGATAAAAAATACATACTTAATTAGGATGGAGAATCTTTTTAGGAATTAACTGATATAAAAAAAAAACAATGTGGTTTAAATCTACATGTTGGGGACATTTAGATTTTTTAATTAGACTTGTCATGTGATGTCGACGTCACATGACTTTGGCAATTAAACTTGCAGTTTGGAGGTCATCTATAAATTTCAATATTGCAAGGGCATTACCAAGCTAAAAATCTAAGTTTATTTTATAAGCCTTTTCAACACTATATGTAGTTTGTGAAAAGTGCTGCGAACCTATGTACATTCCCTTTTTTAATTGCTAAAATTTAATTTGTTGGACGGCAGGTTGTATATTCTGCTGGTCAGCTATATTTAATATAGCTATTGTTAATTTTCAAGAGGTTCGCAGCACTTTTCAAATATCTTAATGTTTCTTGAGTTTATGTGTAAGAACTTGACAAGATACATTGAGGGTATGCCTTTGCAATAAATCGATTATTAGGGCCCTTCCATTAGTTTTTAAATGAATCTGCATACAAACACACGACATTATCACTTGTCTGGAGAATGTACGTACATTTTATAAATAAAATATTAAAATAAACATCGCATCCAAGTTAATGGCTTTTTATTTTACCGCAAATAATATTTTATTTGAGAACAAAAGACATTTTTCATTGTACAAAATGTGACTTGATCAGCCTCTGACTGTGTAAAAACTGCGTCATTTTTGCGAGATGACGTCACATTGACAAATGCATTGCGATCGATGCATCGTTGATATACTGTTGTGTGGGAATTAACAAACGACAAAACTGCATGTAATAGTAAGTTTGTATGTAGTATACAGCTATCCAGCTGTTTGAAATAGCAAATAATTTCATTTTGTGGTATTTGAAGACCTTATATTATGCGTGACGTCATAGTAAACATTTCCCGTACAAATTAGGCCCCGCCTCCTTACTGTAACCTTAACTGTGCTGCGTGCTTTATAATGCCATTATTTACACATTGCGTCGTCCACGGATTTTTTTCCGTTATTCGAGGATCATGAAAATGAACACACGGTTGGCGTGACCGGTCGACAGGAGACTCCTCCACGTACAGCACCTGATCCCACCTCTAATGTTTTGAGGTCCGTGTAAATGTTTGCTCCATTCCTATATGTCTATATTCTACTATTTAAACATTCAATCATACACTAAGTACATTTTGTACATATAAAAAACATTAAAAAGCATGTTTTACGAGCTCTAGAAGTGAATTTCAGCACAATCTTCAACACTTGATTTAATGTTATTTGTTTTCCACTACAGGTGATAAATTACCCTTAAAAACCTTTTTCTTTCCTTCCTTTTGGAAAATTTTGAAACACTCTCATCAAGTATGAAGTTGAGCTGAGTGAAGTCTTTCTTGCAGCTGAGACACGGGGGTTGTCTCAAAATTTTACATTAATGACTGATAATAATCAATTATTTAGCCTTGGTATAGTCCGTAGTCTGTAAACAATTGCTTTAAAACTTCAAACAGAACTATTTTTGACCTCGTTATCTCTGATTGACAACAAACCAACTGTCACTTATCATAGATAGTACTTAATGTGTGGGTATATCGTAATCTTCAGAAGGATGGTAAATGACCCCACTCCCAGACATTCAAAACAATTTCCTCATTTCTAAGCAAGCAAAAGACTGATATTGTTGATAAACATTGATGGACCCCACGGGGGAAACACTTTTAAACAATGCCCTAATTACTAAGCGTAAAGATGGGTCATTTAGTAAAAGTTTTGTTGACAAACATTGAAAGGTCTCTTTAGTGCAAAAGATTTGACTAGAATGTCCCCACTGACATGCACTTCGTTCGGAAAGATGAAAAATGTGGATTCACTTTTCATAGTAAGAGTGTAAAAACCGGTCATGACGAATTCCTTCGGAAAGAAGGTGGAATTTTTGTGACAGAGGACATGATGTGAGGACTTTAAAAACAACGGAAGTGACTCAATATTGCTGTTACTTGAAGTCATATTTCATCAAGAAAAATAAAGTCATCAAAATTATTCGGATATAATAATATCTTTCACGTATTTAACAAAATATCAGATATTCAACAAAAAGTTGGATATGTGCCAATTGCTGATATGTGCATTATCTGGTACCCTGTCCCTGTTATGCTTCATGTATTCCTCGAATGGATGAGTCAGGAAACCAGGCTAATATGCATGGTGAGGAATATACCTTGGCGTATTTGCTGTGCTAGTGCTAATATCCTTGCGCGCGCTTTATTTACATATTGATCAAATTTATTTTTTACAGCTCTATTTTTTTCTCATTTTTTATTTTTTCTAATTTTTTTAATTTTTTTTTATTTTCATTAGCTTTTTAGCAATAAAATTATTCCATATTAATTGCAGGTACATGGTTTGAGACACTGCACTCTTTTTTAGGTTACTTATTCTACCCATAAGAGGTTGTATCGATCTGCATGCCTAAACAAACATTACAAACGGAGGTGTGGTGTCAACTTAGCTCACTCAGAACCGAAAAGTAAGTACTGTAATTTACTATACAATTTAAGTAAATACAAAGTTATGTGGTTACTTCAAACATGATACGTGTATATTGTAAAACATATGGCGTGATTTTGCTTTAAATTATTTCTAACGTCCCACCTTTCACAAACACAGAAATTACAATATGTGCATTTCTTAAAAAAAATGTTAAAGGTGGTGTTGCTTTAAGGTAAATTAATGATTAAAAGGATTATTAACCAATATCACTAATCAAAAAATAAGTAAAATAATTATTGCAAAATATATATAAAGAAATGACTTCAAAAAATTAACAACAAGCAAGTCAAACACATATAAAACCTGAAATCTTTCACTTCAGGAAGTGAATATATAGGTCACCTATTACACATGTTACATGAGCTGTTTAAAATTTCGCATGTACACAATTGTCTGTTTCCTTCTTACCTAGTATACACAATTGTATGCATAATATATATTTTATCGCAATGTCTGTTTACAATGCTAAAATAAAAACCCAGCATGTTACCCGCTCCTTCACCAGGCGTAATTGTTTATAAATACAAAGTCTGTGAAAGATAATACCAGTAGCTACGCGATGGACCAGCCATGAAAAACTTCTAGCTACTTTGACAGAATAGATTAAATGTATCAGTTGCATGTTTAAATCAAGTATTCAACTATTGAGGGGCAAAATTAAAAAAAAAACACATCCACCTATATAGATCAGTGTTTAATATTTCAAATGTATAAAAGAAGAATAATATAGATAACACAATCAGTATCTACTGTACTACGCTGACAACGCAGGCAACGGCATTGTTTTTGTCCATTAGATCTTCACAACAACCAAACTGAATTTGAATTACTATACTAGTATCTAAATTGACAATCAAAGAAACTTCAAGTTTCAATAAATATTCTACCAAACACCTTTCTTTACTTCTTCCTTAAATGCTAACAGTAGTGAATGAGAAACTTCAGAATTGTGCAACAATATATTTGAGAGATTGTGAAATGAGAAATAGATACTTGAAAACTCCAAGAACTTTGGAAATCTTTTAAGTTAAAAAGAATAATAATATTTTCTTTTTAATCATCACATAATTTTATCAGCTTTTACACAATAATTCCAAACGCTGAATTACAGTCCAGGCTATTTGTCATCATTGACAGCTTTTTTTTAATAAAAGTGGAATTCGTAAATTACCCATGGCAACTTTCCATTGATACATTCCTGTTTCGTTTTTGGGGGAAAAACATTCTAGTTCTTTTAAAGTCATCATTCTATCAGTTTAAATTCATCATTTCTATGGTCAATACAATGACGTTTTTAGCAAATACAATATATCATTGAGTCAAATGCTTATTGAAATTCTCCATACTCACTCTTCCCACCTCTGATGTTTCAAAGATCCACATGAATGAACAAAGATTTTTGATTGATTTCATTAAAAAAATCCAACTAACAATAACATCTTTTAATAAGGAGGATATTCTTTAAAATATTTATAATATTCCCAAAAATTAAAATAATGAACAAGGTACTGTTTAAATACACATTTAGTGTGCTGTATTTTCGTAAAATATTGAATTGGTATAAGAACTTAAAATTCATTCTTTCTGAACTTAAAATTCTTTTTATCAGTTTACCTTTTAAATGAAGAATGTGGAGATAACGAACAGTATTCAATTTCAAAGGCCATAAAACAATACAAAATTGGAGCAGGGTAAAAACGGACATCTAGCCATGGAGGAGTGAGCACCCCCTGCGCACCCGCCGTGTGCTCCTTGTCATGATCGGGAAATAACGGGAAAATCTCTCGTCAATTCAGTGTGTGAATAACAAACTAACATTTAGTATGAAAATGCCAGTCAGCATTTGACTCAATAATAAATTGTATTTGCTGACAAGGTCATTTTATCGACCATACATGTATAACTTACGAAATCATGACTTTATAAGAGACTGCTGATACTCTTGTTTCATCAACTAGCTTGTCAATAATTTCCTTCGTTTTAGAAATGGTACATACATAGAACATAGAATATCGAATCAACTGTAATATATATACTCCGTATGCATGTGATGAAAGTATATTGCTGCATAAGTAAGGGAAGACGACGATAGAAAATTTAAAGTCATCACGTTTATCAAAGAGCTTGGTTGTAAGATTACCAATAACGTCTTTTTCAAATAAAATATTCATGAGATAGATGTTTAGACTCTGTGGTATCTTTTATCTCAAGCTCACCAGGATATATTGTATCGATGAAAATTACCATTGTTAATTGACAATACGTCGTCGATATGTAAAAATGTCGATTTGAAGGCAGCAGCATGTGTTTTCTTCTTTTCATGCGTACAATTTTGCACAAATCCTGCTTCATTTGAATATAAAAATAGGTCTGCTAATAACAGGGCGCAATTGCTAAATGCTAATTGTGACGTCATTAATTTGTGCATATTCCCGTATATTCTTAAAAACTTGCAGGAGACATCAATTTTAAATGGATTTTTTTTTCTGAAAACATACTCTGCATGCATATTAAACTTTTAGGGTACGAGAAAGCCCAAATTATACTTTATATCAGTTTGCACGAAAATAAATATTTCAGAAGAAAAGAACAAATTGCTACTTAAAAAAAGTATCTCGAATAAATACAGATTTAAATCTACGTGCTTTTATTTTGACAGGGAAGGTTATATACCACCAAAATCAAATGGAAGAAGATTTTCGTGTCAACCCTTTTGATAAAGATTCAGGTGATGGCGGTGGTCTTCATATGGAAAAGGTAAAATGAATTCTTTGTCATTGTTGAGGCTACTTTAAAGTGGCATCGACACAGTTTCCGGAAAAATTTCAAAATTTATTGTTTTCATTTTTAAGAATAGTTAAATAGGGTCTTTCTATAAAAAAAAATTGAATGTCAGTTGTCCAGATACAAGACAGATTTAAAGCTCCAAACATTTTTTAATGTAAACATATATAAGTATATCAACCTGTGTAAACAAAAGCAAGATAACTAGTCTTGTTTACTGGCTTTAACCCAATTTAAAGATGAACAACTACCTAGTTAAATTAACGTAAATTTACAACAACTGTGCGTTTAAAAAACATTTTGTCATTTTTCCTCCTCGCAATGTTCATTTGCGTTACTTGACTTTTCAACGTCTTAAACGGTTTTACGTCTTTTAAAGGAGTTCTTAAATAAGCTTAATTCAAAATGAAGGATAACGTAATAAGCAATTATGAAGACAGAAAAGAGTTCGGTTCACATTATGCATAAAATGGCCCTGCTGATATACCAATTGATTTATTAATACTTGATTTTTCATTTGAAGAATTCAAAAAAAAAAATAGAGACTTTGTGCTTTCATTTCCTATTAAAAATTTTCTCCTAAGAGTCCAGGTCGTGGAGAACTGGCTTTATGAACTTTCAATGGCTTTGAATTATCGGGTAAACAGGCATAATTGAGTACTTTCAATAAAAAAAATAATATCAGCGCACTCTCTGATGATAAAAATAAAACATGCCTTTTAATCCCCAGAAATAGTTCTATCATTTAGTAGTTGCACAATTTAGATCAGAGATTTCGCTCTATATACGGAAGCCCAGTAGTGCAAAACAAAAATAAATAAAAGAAAACGAAATTAGCAAATTAAGATAAAACGAAATTATTAAATAAAGAAAAACGAAATCAATATATAAAGAGAAACGAAATTATTAAATAAAGAAAAACCAAGTTAATATATAAAGAAAAACGAAATTATTAAATAAAGAGAAAATGAAATTAATATTTAAAAAAAAACGAAATTATTTAATAAAAAAAAATTATTAAATGAATAATTTCGTGTTTTGAGTTGGCTCGCATAGCTGGCTCGCATAGCGAGCTATTCCTCGTTGACACAGCCGTTTTAGAGCTGTAAAATTTATCACGCATTCATCAGGGTGATCCATACGCCAAAAATGATAGTTCTAGCAAAAAATACTTTTGTTTGAGTGAATGTTTAAACGAAAGAGGTAAAAACTATATAAACTTAAGAGGTAAAAACTGTATATAATTTCATATTAGGAATCTTTAAACTCCATAACACTGACCACTATGGCTAGTGTGCTTAAATTTATTATAGAATCCAGGTTTGCAGTGCTGCTTTTCACAATAATATGTACGGAAAGCCGTTACTGCCAACCTATATATATATAAAGGAAAAGCAATATACACTTTATTTTTTAACCGAACATGGAGACATACATGTTATGATATTCAATCTTTTAAGATGCAAAATAAACTGAACATAAGTTATGGTGTCAAGATGTATGAAAAAGCTCAGTTAACTCCAGCGAGTCAACTCGCAGGCCCTTCAGGTCTTTGATCTTTATTTAATAATTTCGTTTTCTACTTTAACGATTTCGTTTTTCTTTATATATTAATTTCGTTTTTCAAATAGAAAGCTGAAACTAAAATACGGAATTTACAGATGCACATAGTAAGGGCCTGAACCCATACATCATTAACGCACGGGTCTGTTAGACCCGATTTTGTTTCGACAATAAACAAGTGTGATGCTTTCCCTTGATCTCAATATCTCCAATACCGAATACATAACCATAACAATACATGAATGGAGGAGAATTTAACCTTTGGTAACTTATAGTGATATGCTTATATTTATGTTTTTATATTGAATTACCATGATTAATGCGAATTTTAACGAGTCTGATAATTTGACCTGTAATTCGGTGAGATGTTGACGTTAACTATTGGTTAACATTAGCTTTCTTAAGCCCTTGCTCGAAAGGTCTAATGATTAGCAAATTATGAATCTAGACACGCAAATAATGACTTTGGACATGAAACATAAAAGAGATTATCCTAATAAATTACACATATATTTAAGATAAACATGAAGGTTAAGATTCCGTTGATTACAAAATGTACTGTTGAATTTTTAACATTTAGGAAATCCCCATGGCTTTACAGTACGTGCATTAGAAAATGCCGTAAAATAATACGTTACCGATCGGACTTTGTGGGATTGTTTGACATTGTTAAAACACGTTTCAAGAGAACAAGTGCAAAAATCAAACTAGATGCTGTCATGAGACAGTAATACCCGCACTAAGGTGTTTGCCTCTTAATGCACACTCCTCTAAAATTAGGCTTTACCAAAGAAAAAGTCAATATAATCTAATAATTTACATAATAGGGCCTCCATGTATTCATCAAATTGAGCATAATATTCTCAAGTGAACATGTGACCCATGGGCCTCGATCTTATAGGTACATGTATTTCATATTCATAATTCATTACAAGTCTGAAATTAAACAACAGAATTCAATTAATGATGTAAATTAGGTTTGAAACAAGGGGGGGGGGTTAAATTTTTGGCGCATAATTGGAACTTTTTAAATCTATTTTCTCATATACATGTAGATCAACAACAAATATTATTCAAATTAGTTTAAAGCGTTTTTGATGATTTTTTCCAAAATGTACAAACTTTTTTATACTTGATTAGGCAGAAACACCTTGAAAGCTGCCATATACCATGTATACCCAATCAATTTAGTCAACCCCCACCCTTCTCCCATCAACACACACACACGCAAACACACCCTATTTTCCTGTTTTTGGAAATAGGCCTAGATGGCAAAGTTAAGATAAAACATCTTTTGTAAATAATAATTTTAAATTTGTTCTTATACTGTAAATGTATCTGAAGACCTGCATCACATTAGGCTTGCGTCACGTACCAAACTTAAGTACTAGTTTTACCATTATCATTTTTAGAGAACACTGCACGTGCAGTACTAGGCCTAGTGTTGTGTACACATCATTGCATGTATGTCAGTTGGAATTATTTTGTGTTTAATTGGATTATATTTCATGAAGTTGGAGCTATGGCAGTCGGTAAGTACACGTTTTGGTATAGATTTGGGTAAAATAGTCTGAAATGCAACTGGTTAGGTTAAAGTTTAAAGGATCAAAGGTCATCCGATGCTGCAATACGAATTTCACATTCTAAAGAGTTATCGCCCGTTATCGACGTTACATTCAGTTACAAAATACAGAATTTTTTTCTGAGAGGGAGGGGGGACTTCCAGACCAGAATTTCCTGAGAAGCAAATAAAAGGAGAAGTTAGGGTGGTGTCTGTTTTCTAGGGTGGAGGGCATCCAAAGTCTTTTTTATATTATAGTCCTGCAAATTGGGGGGGGGGGGGGGGTCTCAAGATACACTTCCAGTCCCTGTAAACAGTAATGGCAAATGATCATGTGACTCCTAAATAGTGGGAAACTTTTTCCATTTGACCATACATAATTTTGCGCTTTTTGTGTTATTATGTTATGTAAATTTAATGGTATAAAGGTTTTGAACCCCCTGGAGGTCATCCCCACTCTCCTAATGATTCTAACTGGAAATGTTCACAATATGACTGCATTAAATGAAATAAAAGTGCATCAATGATAAGATTGCTTGACATTTCATTCACTACCTATCCTCCTAGAATTAGGAATGAAAATCATTCAAAGAGATGGACCATATTAAAGTATTTGTATATAGGCTATTAACATATTTTTTTAAAAATGTAAAACAAGCAGTAGTTTGCATACATGTCATGAATATAAACAGGGGTCTGGGATGGGGTGAGGGGAAGGATCGAGTTCCTGTCTCTTTACGTCTTAATGGTTGAAAACTCCTAAAATGAATGTTGACCTCAAATCCGACTTGTCCTCCTTATTTTTCAAGTGGGGATGTCTCCATTTGAGTGAAAAATTCCTGAGAGGGATGTTTAACAACAAACAAACAATTAAATGACATAAAAACACAATATTGATTTGCGTTAAGAAATATGCAGGGGATTTTTTCCATCATAAATCTTCTTCTCAAGAACAGCAAGGGCATTATTGTCCCCCGTTTTGGGGGAAAGGGAGGGAACATTAAATCTTATTTGTCTGTCAGTCTGGCCATCTTTGACAGTATGTGCATCTGTCACAATAAATTTAACCTTGATCATAACTTTTGAATAATATGAGATAGGGCTTTCATATTTCACATGTACATTACCACAAAACTTTCTAAATGTACTATGATTTTTTAACCCAAGTGAGACCTTGACCTCAAAATTTTACCTACTTTCCAAAAAATAACATTTTAAATTAATCATTTTGAAAGAGAAAAGATATGGCATTTAAATTATACATGTATATTACATGTGAAAAGACTTTTCTAAATATATCATGACTTTTGACTTTCTGATCTTGACCTAGAAGTTTAACCTACTTTTCAAAAATATTATATTATATATTTATATATATATATATATATATATAACTTTTGATTGAAAAGAGATGGGTCTTTCATATTTGACATGTACTTTACCTGCAACAAAATATTTCGAGCATGCGATGATTTCCCCCCTTTGACCTAATTTTCATAAAGTGACATATGATAGGGATGCATATTTGATACACAATCTGCCATAAATTATGGCATCCCATTCACTTAAACACAGAAAGCAAAGGACCACAATTCTTTGAATTTGCATGTATAATCTTGATATGGAAACATCCTCATATAATGTATATTCAAGTTTTTTATGCTACGCCATGATTAGGAATACATGTATTAGTTTTTGTCATGTCCGTCCTCCACCCTTCCATCTGTCTTTCCATCGAGCTCAAAGAAATTACTTTCTAGATATTTTATCAAAGTTCATATGCTGATGCATATACTGATGTAAACTATCCAACTGTGGCAATATTTTTTATGCGCCCGGATCGATAGGTCCCGGGCATATATTGTTTTTGTCCTGTCTGTTTGTCTGTTTATCTGTTTGTCTGTTGTCAGCTTTAACCTTGGCCATAACTTTTGAACAATAAGATATAGAGACTTCATATTTGGTATACATACTCCACTATTAAAGTCCTTTCAAATGACATCAAGATCAATGACCTTGTGACCTTGGCCGTGACCTAGATGCTAAAAATAGCTTTTTACACTTTTTGCCATAACTTTTTAACCATAGGAGATAGGAACTTCATATTTAGGATGCATACTGCACTGATTAAATTCTTTCAAATGACACCATGGTCAATGACCTTGACTGTGACCTATATGCTAAAAATAGCTTTTTACACTTTTGGCCATAACTTTTAAACCATAGTAGATAGGGACTTCATATTTGGGATGCATACTCCACTGATTAAGTTCTTTCAAATGACACCACGGTCAGTGACCTTGTGACCTTGACTGTGACCAATATGCTAAAAATAGATTTTTTGAACTTTGTTTCCGCCGGGCGCATAGTGTTTCACAAACACATCTTGTTTACCTTTACTTTCCTTTGACCTTTACCTGTTTACTTAACTTTTCTTAAAACCTAAGTGTTTAGCTTTATTTTAGAGAAACCATAATGATTCAAGTTGTGTAATGAAACTTCACATGATGATACATACTGATGTAAGCAATTAAAGCTTTACAATGCTTCACTCTTTTTTACCTTGACATTTCCTGTGATCTTGACCTCATGATCACTGTCTTAGACTAGATCAGTTTTGAATAAAATAAACAGTTCAAGATATATTAATCAAACTTCATATGCTAATACATACTGATGAGAGCTATTATTGCATTAACTTATTTTGACCTTGAATTTTCTTTTGACCTTGACCTCACTTTTTAAAATATGTGTTTATCTAAGTTTCAAATAAACCATTAATTATATTTTTATCAAAATTCATATGATAATAGTAAATTCACACTGATGTAAGCTTTTCAGCTAGAACAACATTTTGACCACAACCTTTCCTTTGACTTCTCTTTTCTTAAAACAAAGTGTTAAGCTCAGTTTCATTAAATCATTCAAGATATTTTTATCAAACATAATAAGCTAATATGTATTAGTGAGAGCTATTCAGCTGCATCAAAAACTTCATCTTGCACATTCCTGTGACCTTGACCTCCCTCCTCTTTAATATGTATTTTGCTTAGTTTTTAAGAAATAATTTAAGACATTTTTATGTTTAACATGCACTTATACATAATTTGATGAGAATTTATTATCTATATCCAATTTATTTATATTTTAGTTTCAATTCTGAAAAAAAACTGTTGAAGATATTTTCATCAAACTTTATACACAAATACAAATTTTAGTTTTTAGTTTTTAGCTCACCTGAGCCGAAGGCTCAAGTGAGCTTTTCTGATCATATTTTGTCTGGCGTCCGTCTGTCTGTCTAGCTGTGTGTAAACTTTTCACATTTTTTGACTTCTTCTCAAGAACCACTGGGCCATTTCAAGCAAACTTGCCACAAAGCATCCTTGGGTGAAGGGGATTCAAGTTTTTTTCAAATGAAGGGCCATGCCCTCATTCAAGGGGAGATAATTGGGAATTAATGAAAATTTGGTGGCATGTTTTAAAAATCTTCTTCTCAAGAAACAACTGTGCCAGGAAAGATGAAACTTATGGGTTAACATCCTCAGGTAGTGAATATTCAAATGTGTTCAAATCATGACCCCCGGGGGTAGGGCAGGGCCAAAATGGCCGACCAAAGTTTTATATAGAAATATATTGGAAAATTCTTTAAAAATCTTCTTCTCAAGAAACACTGTGCCAGGAAAGATGAAACTTATGTAGTAACATCCTCAGATAGTGTAGATTCAAGTTTGTTCAAATCATGACCCCCGGGGGTAGGGCAGGGCCAAAATGGCTGACCAAAGTTTTACATAGAAATATATAGGAGAATTCTTTAAAAATCTTCTTCTCAAGAATGACAAAGCCATAATTCATCAAATTTATATGGAAGCATCCTCAGGTAGTGAAGATTCAAGTTTGTTCAAATCATGACCCTGGGGGTAGGGCGGGGCGAAAAAGGCCGACCAAAGTTTTACATAGAAATTTATGGGAAAATTCTTTAAAAATCTTCTTCTCAAGAATGACAAATCCATAATTCATCATATTTATATGGAAGCATCTTCAGGTAGTGTAGATTCAAATTTGTACAAATCATTTTAGGAATAAAAGGAAACACATCTTTAAAGTTCTTCTTTTCAGGAACACGAAGAGCATGATTAATATGGAAATATTCTCAAGAGGTGTAGATTCAAGTTTGTACAAATCATGACCACCAGGGTTAGGGAGGTGCCATATTTTTCCGGCCCCTTTTTGCCATCCATATGAAAATTCAAATTTTGAAACCATTTTACACATACACAAAACAAACCAATCATTTTCTAAATGATTATGGTTTAAAGCTATTGCAGCATAAGATATTAGGGAAGTTCTTGAAAGCAGGGTGATTAAACATGTCAAATATATGTAAAAAAAAATATATATAGAAATTCTACCTCGATTTGATCCCCATCCCCCCCACCCCCCCGGGCAAAATGAAAATTCCGAAACCTTACTGCACATCTACATGACATTACCAACCATCTCTTAAAAGATGATAAGGCTGCTGAGTAAAATGTAGAAGGAGTTCAGGGAAGAAGGGGCTTTTTGTATAAAAAAACGTCATTTTTCGACCCCCATTTGATCCCCTGGGGCAAAATCAAAATTCCAAAACCTTACTGCACATCTACATGACACCACCAACCATCTCTCAAAAGATGATTAGGCTGCTGAGTAAAATATAGAAGGAGTTCAGGGAAGAAGGGGCTTTTTGTATGAAAAACGTCATTTTTCGACCCCCATTTGATCCCCCGGGGCAAAATCAAAATTCCGAAACCTTACTGCACATCTACATGACACCACCAACCATCTCTCAAAAGATGATTAGGCTGTTGTGTAAAATGTAGAAGGAGTTCAGGGAAGAAGGGGCTTTTTGTATAAAAAACATCATTTTTCGACCCCCATTTGATCCTCTGGGGCAAAATCAAAATTCCGAAACCTTACTGCACATCTACATGACACCACCAACCATCTCTCAAAAGAGGATTAGGCTGCTGAGTAAAATGTAGAAGGAGTACAGGGAAGAAGGGGCTTTTTGTATAAAAAACGTCATTTTTCGACCCCCATTTGATCCCCCGGGGCAAAATCAAAATTCCGAAACCTTACTGCACATCTACATGACACCACCAACCATCTCTCAAAAGATGATTAGGCTGCTGAGTAAAATGTAGAAGGAGTTCAGGGAAGAAGGGGCTTTTTGTATAAAAAACGTCATTTTTCGACCCCCATTTGATCCCCCGGGGCAAAATCAAAATTCCGAAACCTTACTGCACATCTACATGACACCCCCAACCATCTCACAAAGGATGATTAAGCTACTGTGAAAAATGTAGGAGGAGTTCAGGGAAGAAGGGGCTTTTTGTATAAAAAACGTCATTTTTCGACCTCCATTTGATCCCCCGGGGCAAAATCAAAATTCCGAAACCTTACTGCACATCTACATGACACCCCCAACCATCTCCCAAAGGATGATTAAGCTACTGTGAAAAATGTAGGAGGAGTTCAGGGAAGAAAAGTGTGACAGACGGACGGACGGACGGACGGACGGACGGACGGACGGACGGACATGAGTAACAACAATATACCCGAACTTTCTTTCGAAAGTGCGGGTATAAAAAAGAAAGTGGTTACAATAAGTAGCTTTTAATGTTTTAATGATAATGCATACTATATTAATCTATACTATTTATAAGTCAGTGGTACTGCATGGCTACTATAGTACTTGATTTCACATATTCTAAATGACAAAAGTTCAATCTGTATTTATAAGTCGGTGATATTTATGAAGATACAATGCGCACACTTGCACAAAACAAATCCAACAAAGTAATCAATTGCAAATCATTTTTCTCTTATGGGTATACAGATAGGACGCTGGGATAAGTTCGGAGGAATTCAGTAATACGATACTCAAGGTCATGAGCTCATCGCGATTCATGAACTTTTTTGGAATGTCATTAATGTTAAGCAAACAGAAACAGCCATCCTCGCTAAGTCCAGGCTTACAGACTCCAACAATTATGTCGGGATATGACAAAGCAACAAAGTCCCATCAAAAAAATTGAAAAGATTATGAATTGTTTTACGGAAATAGGAATTTTAGGTTGTGTGCACATATTTTTTCTACGTTTGTTAGTTTGATACTTATATCTTCTTTAATCTTGCATTTCCACCACACATTTGTAATGTTGGTATAAGGCGTAAAGAGTTACGAGGAGATGTTCTGTAACACGTGCGCTTTATGGAATGATTCATGGGTTCAGGCCCTTACCATGCACATCTATGAATTTCGTATTTTAGTTTCAGATTTCTGAAAAACGAAATTAATATATAAAGAAAAACGAAAATATTAAAGATAAAAAGAAATGATTTATATAATTATTTCGTTTTTCTTTATTTAATAATTTCTTTTTCTCTTTATTTCATAATTTCGTTTTTCTTTATACATTGATTTCGTTTCTCTTTATACATGAATTTCGTTTTCCTCTCTTTAATAATTTTGTATCTATGCTGGTCTGTAATAAAAGAACAGGTGGTTTGAATCCCTGGTTTGATATAGTTTAACTTAATATATATGGTTTAAAAACTATCTCTTTACACAAATTGGAAATGTCATTGTTATAGGTACAAACTGAAGAAACTTATCCTGCAAGACATTGTCAACTTTGTCACTATATAGGGGAATCGGTAAATGCATCACTGGTTTGTAAAGAAGAACAGATATATCTCTGTAATTCCTGTGGAAAGCGTCATCAATTTCAAAGGTCAACCAAATCACATACTGTCACTGACATCGAAGAGAATACAATGTTAAATTGCGAAATTTGTGAAAGTCTTAATAAAAAGGTACCAGCCTACGGGTTCTGCGAAACATGCGAAGATCCAGAATATATGTGCCAACCTTGCTCAAAAAGACATACGGCATCTAAGATATTTAAAAGCCATTCTATCTGCACCAACCTAGATAAACTGTACACAAAATTTGCCCAGGTAAATCTTCTTCATTTTTTAAATTATTTTTAAACTCCATGGAACCTGTTTCAACGTGTGTTTAGATATCTTTTTGTCAGTACTCAAAATACGTACTTTTTAAAAAGGATTTCGGGGTCGATAATTCACTCCGACTGTTGAATACCGCAGATTACATTCGATTTTTTTATTCATATGCTTTACGATAGTTTTTGTATATTTAAAAGGAATTGTTTTTTTCCTAATTCAAACAACATATTTTATATATTGATGGTAACATCTGTGTTTTTCAGGCACATCCTTATGTAATATCTTGAAAATGAAATGAACAATCTTTTGATGCATCGGATAATAGACATTAAGGAAAGAGGACATTTCACATTGTAACAATGTTTTTATTTGTTTTCAGGTTACAACAAATGGCATAGATACAAATGCAAAAACATTTAACTGTAGCCTTTGCAATGATACAGGAGAATATCGAACTGCATCCTGCTTCTGTACTTCTTGTAAGATAGCTGAACCATTGTGTGATGTATGCGGCAGACATCACATTAGACAGAAAATTTTCCGTGACCATTCACTGTCTACTGATATGGAAGCTTTTGTTTCTATTTCAAAAAACAATACCATTAACTGCGAGTTGTGTCTTCGTGATGGCGAGCACAAGTCTGCTAGTTCGTTCTGTTTGACTTGCGAAGAAATAGAAGCACTTTGCGAAGATTGTGCGGCTCAACATATTAAACAAAGAGCATTCAGAAATCACCAGATCAGCAATGATATAGCAAAGTTACTTCAAAAGGAGAAACTCTTGTGCGAGCCCTGTGCTTCTGAAGGAGGTAAAACTCCAGCCGATTCCTTTTGTAAAGACTGCGATGAACCGGAACCTTTGTGCTTGAATTGCTCACGTGAACACGTCAAACAACGGCTATTTAGAGACCATTCAATTTGTGACGATATAAGTCAACTTCCAGTGAAGTCAAATGAGAATATTGGTGCATTATGCAGTATATGTAAGGAAAAATGCACAGATTCCAAAGCTAGTTGCTTCTGTAATGATTGCGATGACCAAGAACCTTTGTGCCCAGAATGTGCCCGACAGCATTTGAAGATTTTCCGAGGACATAAGCTCTGTAATGATTTATCACTTTTAAGAAAATTTTTGAAAGAAGTTTTTTGCGAAATTTGCAAGATAGATAGAAAGGACGTACCAGCTGATGCATATTGCACAGATTGTTCAGATCTCCTGCCATTGTGTAATGATTGTGCTGGTCATCACATCAAACAAAAGCAATTCCGAAATCATAAAATTAACACAGATGTTTCTGTCTTGATTAAATTTCAAAAACAAAATTATGCAGCATGCGATATCTGTAAGATCGATGGAAAAGATACAAAAGCTTCAAAGTATTGCATTGATTGTGATGAGCACCTGTGTACAAAATGCGTAGAAACACATCTGAAATTCAGCCCTAACCATGAAATCACTCATTATTTTGGAAACAGCTTTTTGTGTGAACCTTGCAAAAGGGAAAATAAAAGTGTATCAGCGGATTCCGTTTGTGAAAATTGCGAGGAATCCATGTGCAAAACATGTTCAGAACAGCATCTCAAACAAAAACCATTTAGAGGCCATGTTATTTCCTCGTGTATGATGAAAAATTTCAGACACAAATCGAAAAGAGAAAATGTTGAAGATAATCCTTCACAAACGTTTGTGTTTTGTTTTATTTATTTATCTTCTTAATTAATTGACTGCATTTAAAGTATAATTTTCTTTTTTGCAAAAAAAATAATAATTCATAATATCGATAAAAAGAATCATTATATAAAAAAAGGAAGAATCCTGTTTCGTCATTTTGATGACTGATTTTATATTTAACACAGACTGGATAACAGAGACGTTCCAGAGAAAAGCAAAGACAAAGAACCTGTCGAAACAAAGAAAAGGGTATATACAAGTTGTTTTCTTACGACCAGTTTTTATTTTGTGATATTAAAAAAAAATTAATTAAAGATTGAATTTAATAGGTACACAATTTATAAATTAGGCTGCCATTTATGCATAGTTAATCTTGAGGCTATTAAGCTAGCTTATTAATCTTAAGGGGGAAAGCTGACTGCCCTTAAAATAGATTAAATTGTACAAAATATAAATGTAATGACATTCGGATCGAGACGTTTTTGATTGAATCATTGTGATTTGCCAACCCAAATTTTACGATATAATGTAACACTTCATCCAATGAAAGACAGTGTTACAACCAGAATGAAAACATTTATTCTGAATTAAAAATTCGGGGTCAATTGCAAACTCAAATAATTCATTTCATTCTAGATACGGGGTAAACCAAGTGTATTAAGTATGAAGTCTGATTCCGTGGAGCTGTGTTGGGAAACATTGGAGGAGGAAATAGATCATTATCAAATCAGATATAAAAGCCAAAAGGATGATGATAATTGGAAGTTTTGCAATACAAATAACACAACGAATAAATTCACTGTAAGTGGACTCACAGCTGATACCCAATACGTATTCCAAGTCCGTAGTGTTGCCAATGACGTGGAAGGAGATTACAGTGAACAAAGCGATCCCATCAATACACCCAAATCCTTAGCAACAAAAATGCTTAGTTTCTCTATCAAAATTCCAAGTACGAATCCCGTATTATACCAATTAGCAGCCGAAGAAAATAGAGAAGCCTGCAATATCAATACAAAGACTATGCAGTTAGCTCTAGGTAAATTCAAAATCATCGCATCTTATAAGAACAAAATACTGCAATTATTATTTTTCATTTTATGGTACTGAAAACAAAATTTTATTCATTAGGAAACCCTCAAATTGGAAATAAATGTGAAAAAACAATTATGCTTGTTGGTGCGACAGGTTCGGGAAAAAGCACGCTTGTGGACGGTATCATCAACTATATTTTGGGCGTCAGTTTTGAGGACCCTTTTAGATTCACGCTGGTAAACAAGGAGCATGACGAAAAGAAGACACAAAATCATGTAGATATTTTTACTTATTATTATGTAAGAGGTGGGGTTATTCGAAAAAAAAATTGTATCTGAGTGTAAATAATTATAAGGACACTATTTTAAGTAGCTGGGAACTTTTTTTATTTCATCTACGTGTAATTTAATACTTTGTAATTTACTAAGAAACTTGATATTTACGCACAATCTATATGTCTGTATTTTGTAAGTCTCATTAATACTGATGGCTAAAACAAACAAGCATTAAACTCTATTGTACCAGTATTGACTTTAAAATATCGTATAACGGGTAATTTTACTGCTGTAAATTTTAACGAATTTCGGTTGAAATAGGGTAATTTAATTTTTTGTGCATTAATTCAGATTTACTTGATTGATCCTAATTGATAATCATTTGAAAAGTTCCAATTATACTTTCGGTTGTTTGTCCTAATTCTAATTATATAGCCTTCAGGTACTTATAGCTAAATGGCAGTAATAGCACTGAAATACTCTCATAATACGATGTTGAAATTTTAGGTGAGGCGATTTTACTTCTGTGAAATTTTATTCTTTTAAATTTTACGGATTTATAAAACTCGTTAAAGTAATAAAAACTAGCAGCACTTAAAAAATGTAATAGATAGTTATACGGTAACTCCTTGTGATATATCCTCTATTCAAGTGTAATGCTAATCAAGAATTCTTTACAAAAACATCAGAAGAACCAACAAATGCTAAAGGACAATTATAAACAAATAAACTTTAAATATTGCACTAAAAGAAAGTATATATAAGATAATTATTATTTTCACGTAGGCAGAGCCTCAAAAAGAGTGGATCACCGTATACAAGATCCATCCACAAGAAGGAAGTCGACTGGACTACACTCTCAACGTTGTAGACACCCCAGGGTTTGGAGATACCCGAGGAGTCGAGAGAGACAAAGCTATTATTGATCAAATAAGACTTTTCTTTACAGCTGGAAGCACACAAGGCATAGCATTCATAGATGCTGTTTGTTTAATTGCCAAAGCCCCTGAGGCACGTCTAACAGTTAACCAGTCATATATTTTTCATTCGATAATGTCAATGTTTGGAAAAGATATTCAGTCGAATACTTGTACACTGATAACTTTTGCTGACGGAAAAGAGCCTCCTGTTCTCTCCTGTCTAAAAGCAGCCGATCTTCCCTTTGGATTCTGGTTTCCTTTTAATAATTCTGCTTTATTTGCAAGCAATAAGAATTTACCGAAGTCTTCTCTATCTGCTTTGTTTTGGGAAATGGGTTGTAAAAGTTTACAAATTTTTTTTGAAAAAATTAAATCATTTGAAAAAAAGAGCCTTATGCAAACCAAAAACGTACTAAAACAAAGGGAGCACCTGCTGTCGGTTTTAACAAATATTAAACCCCAGGTCAATGCGGGTCTACTTAAACTTAATGAATTACAAAATACATTATGGCTTTTCAAAAAGCATCAAAATGATATGGAAAGTAACAAGGATTTTACATATGAAGCAGAAATAACGAAACAGGTAAGACTTGAATTACCTGTCGGCCAATACGTTATGCATTGTCTGAATTGTAACATATGTTGTCATGACAACTGTCCATTTGGTGATGACCAAAAGAGTCGTTGCTCGGAACTGGATTCTACAGGTAATTGTCAGGTTTGCAGTAGTAAGTGTCACTGGAGCCAGCACAAAAACTCTAAGTATATCTTTAAATATGTCACAGAGAAAAAAACAGAAACTTACCAAGAAAAGAAAAAACTTTATGAAAAAGCAAAAGGAGAAAAAATGAAAAGTGAAAAATATTTGAAGGAAATTGAAGCTGATATAGATTGTCTTTTTGACACAATTAACAAAATGATGGACGATATGGCGACGTGTAAAAATGGGTTGAAAGAAATTGCTTTAAGACCTGACCCTCTCTCAACCGTTGAACACATTGACCAGATGATACAAACTGAGGAAATCAATAAGAAAATGGGCTATGAACGAAGAATAAAGATGCTTAATAAATTCAAGCAATTAGCCCAAACTGATCAAACAGTTGAAAGCTTGAGACAAACTTTCCTTAAAGTTAAAGATGATATATTCAAAACAACTGGTAACAAGGCTCGAAAGGGAGTTTTGCTTTCTGGATTTGATAGATTTAAATCTGCGTTTAACATGTAATTTATACATCATAAAAAGACATGTAATTAATTTTATAAACAGGTACTTAAGCAAAGCATACATAGGTACTTTGTAGTAATTTTATCTTTCCATTAACATCCACTTTCTCCTTAATTTGTCTAACTTGAAAACACTGTTTGAAAATTGTTTAAAGAATACCATTTTTTACAAATCAATATTGACGGTTTGGTAATATGTTGATAATGATTTTTGAAAGTTCCTTTTTTTAGGATTCACGGTACATGTAGCTCAGTCGGTAGAGGGCTTGCTCCGTGATAAAGAGGTTGTGGCTGCGACTGACTTAAGTTGGTAAAATGATTAGAGACTTTCCTTCCCCCCCCCCCCCCCCCCATGTAATCGGCACTTGAAGTGAATTGTTTCGGTTGTTCGGAAAGACCTTAAAAACAGAGTTTCTGTTTCACCTCAATCGTTGGCACGATAAAGAACCCGCACTGTTCAATGTGCCTCAGTGCTTAGTAAAGGATAAAATCTTTAGGTCTTTATCCGATATATAGTGACGTCTTTATTTAATTACTTGAGTGAAATAATTCTTGAATTAGATATAAAACGATATAAAATCAATCAATCATTCAATCTTTTTTCAGGAACAGTTATTTTATGAAAGCATCACCAGATAGCTTCCACACATTGCCCTGTTATCTAGTATAGGAGTAACATGGGGGATTTATTTTATTTTCTAGAAATACGCTTTGAAAATCTTTAAAATTAAACATTGAGCTCAATAACAGAAAAGTCATGATACTCGCTTGATCACAGGAAAATGTTATATTGATCTCGTGTTTAGAACTTTTGTAACTTTTTTGAGATTTTAACTTACATTTGAGTTAAATATGATTGACTTATGCAAGATTACCATCATTCGTGTCTTTTTGTACCATTTTATGTTTTCACTACACAATGAAAACAACGTTATTGGTTTTTTTCTTGTTATGAAAATCAAATTTATGAAGATATCTTCAGCTGTATTATCCAATAAAAATTCATTTTCAATTTGTGTATCTGTATATATGCATGCATTGAATTTTCTTTTTAATTGACTACGTGGAAACAGTCTAACTAACAGGATTATTATTGTGTGAATCACTGTCATTCACTTATTCCTCATTTAAATCATTACATAATTCTATGTGACTAAATACAAAGGAATCAGTATGTAACTTGAAACCAAAAAAACGCAAATTGAATTTTATATTTCCTGTAATTTCTAGTGGTGTGTGCTTAAAAAATGGAAAGAAATAATATGTTCACAACTCAAATAATAATCTGTTATCTGTACGTATTAACGAAATTAGAACTGTAAACAATATTCAATAAATTTTTACAATAGACGCCAAATCATATACATATACATATAACTAGAATTATATTTCTTTATTAATGTAAGTGAAAGGATAAACAATGTATTATTTTCTCCATCAAGCACAATCAGTCTTATTACAGTTGTGCATTATGTTGTTTAATTATGTACCTATATGTATTCATTATATATTGCATTAGTATGCATAATGTCATATCCTTCATACATACTTTTAACCCGTGGTGTCCGAATTACAAAATATTGTTTATTTGTTTATCCATCATATATTCACATCTTTTAAGCCCCCTCCCACCCCCACCCCCATTTGTGTTAAAGAAGCATATTAATCTTCAAAAACGAGCTTGAAATTACATTATATATGGTATTGCTTTTTACAGTTGTTTTAATCTGCTAAAAAAAACTCATCGAGTTTTGAGGATACAAACAATATATATTTTTTTTGTTATAATAACAACTAAAGTAACCACATGCCAAAACACTACCCACTTAAAACATAATTGGCAACAGAACTAAACAGATATGAATGAGCAAAACTACCATTCTATTTATCAATATCAATAAAAGCATAAGAAGAAAGGTATTATTGAAAGCAGATTTCAGTCGCCAAAAGCAACTTTCTCAAAAGACTTTGGTGATTATATCGCACCGGACAAATAAATCTATGTCATAAAAACTCAAAACGGATCTTTCATACACAAACGTGTTTTCGATCACTTTCTTACAAAATTTTAAAGATTTGATGGGTTTTTCCTTCACTTGAAAAAATGACACCTTTTCTTTCATTTAAACCATGATGAAGCATCACTTGGTTAAAACTTATAGTGGCACTTTTTCTGAGAACAAACATTTACAATGCTAAAAAATAATGTTTTTTCCCCTATAACTGTCAAAACCAGTACGTGGAGTGAAATACACTGGACAAAATTTCTAACGCACCACCAAATTAAAGTAATATTTTACTTATCAAAACTTGTTTATGATGTATTTGAATTATTATTATAATACATAATCAAAATCAAAAAAACATAGCATTTAAATGTCTTAATTGATAAATAACTAAAATGTTACCTGAAGCGTGACCATTTCATAGAAAACGTGAAAAATGTTATCCATACTAATTTGGAGGGATAAATTTCCAATTTTTTCTTTGCATTTTTTATCTTTATGTTTGTCCGTGTTTGCTCTGCTCTTATTTTGTATATTTGTTTAATGGACGTTGGAATTGAATACTGTTCGTTATTTCCATATCCTTCTTTGTACTAATTATAAAATCAGAAAAAAATATACTGTATGCGGCATTTAATCACATAAGAGCGTGATAAAACAGACAGTATGGTGTCTGAAGGGGGTTCTTTTGGAAACTTTTGGAAAAAAATAAACTATGAAATTAATATTTATTCTTCAAGTGAAAGAATGTTTCAAATAGATTAGTTAATATAAAAATGTTCACTCTGGATAGCCAATCCATCAAATAAACACCACACCTCTGACATTTTCAATGTCGTTTCACAAAATGGGGCAACCGGAAGTTGAGTGGACTGGGTATGGGCATCAATACATTGGATGTATAGCGGGCGATATAATAGTCAATCGCTGCATATTACGAGGGTCGTTCAATAAATAATGCAACATGTCATCTAAAAGTAAGAAAAAGTACGTAATACATATTCTTAATAGTTTCAATCCCTAAAGGCATTCCATGTTATTAGTTTCATGTGTCTCGAGTCTTTGAATCCATGAACAGAAATTCCCAGCATACTTATCTTTAGGGATACCCCAATGGCACTAAGAAATATCATTTCCCATGGCATATCTTACATTGTAAAATCTTCCTTTGATTGTTTTCATGTGTTTTGGGGACAAAAAGGTCTCACGGTGGCTACGATTGAACTAATATGGGTCATTTAAAAGTCCTGCTTACTTTCTTTTCTTTAAAATTTTATTTTTTCTCTAAGAGTATATCCAACTGCGTTCTTAAGCACAGAAAAATACCATGTTCACTGAATGTTGGACTTCCTTTGAAAAAAATCTTTAACTTTCCTTTATGCTTTTTGAAGATAAAACTTACTATTGCTAGTCCTTCATTTGGATGCATGTTCATGTTTTAATGGATCTCTTTAAATACATGAAAACTTATAAAACATGTTTGCAGCCATTGCTTCTCTTTATCCTAATTAAATGACACCCTTTTCTTTGATTCCTCATTTTTATCATTAATCATATTTTACGACTATAATAAGAGCACTAATGTTTTGTCATACATTAAGCAAGTTTATAAATTCTTCATTTTTTTTAATTTTTTTTTTTTAAGTAAACGGTATGCACATTTAACAAATATTCTCTCTTGGACATTTGTGAGAAGATAGGGCACCTATCTGATTGAAATATTGTTATATATTGTTCCTTTGTCCAAATTCTACAAAATGTTGTGACGATTTAATGTTAAGTATTTCAACAATGGCTTTCCATGTTAATATAGCATTTTCAATTACATGTGGCATATAAATTCGATGTTTTGTGATGTCCCCAAAAATTTCAAATGACCATATTGACTGTTATATTTGAACCCTTGCTTTTTTCTTCTAAATTATTGAATCCATCTGAAAAGTATACAGCCTTAAAGATTATTTTGTTTCTACTTATAAAAATTTTATCTTTAATATGAGGTTTGCGGTGATTTATGTAAAAAGCGCGGTTTTCAAATATGCACTTATTTTCATCTTCTTGGCAGAGATCATTTATGAACAGTTTTC
Organism: Saccostrea cuccullata; assembly: GCF_032062105.1. NCBI lineage: Eukaryota > Metazoa > Mollusca > Bivalvia > Ostreida > Ostreidae > Saccostrea > Saccostrea cuccullata. Next base: position 43,040 of record NW_026932775.1, read on the forward strand.
AGCTCAGTGTAGTGACCATGCTTACTTTAAAAATGAATTTCTTTGGGAAGACACTATAAGAAATCGTGGGGTTTTCTGCATTCAGTAGATCTTAGATAGAACTTTTCAAATATGAAAAAATAAAATTAAATGCCTCAACATTTATTATGATGTACTGAGTATTGCATTACTTATTGAACGACCCTCGTATTTGTTTTCTTTTTACAGGGAGATTGTATCTGGTGTAAACTCAGTGACCAACATCGGTAATTAGCAACGCATATACCTATATATATATATATATATATATATATATATATATATATATATATATATATATATATATATATATATATATATATATATATATATATATATATATATATATATATATATATATAAAGCACATTTTACAACAACTCTTAAACTAACATAACTGCCCTAAGTGAAGAAATATCAATATAGAAAGCACAAAGAAAATTCACTTTTACATGGATACCCACTTCCGCCCCAGCCCGGGGTTGAACTCTCGACCTTCGGAATCTGTCTCCTAGCAGTGCAGGAACAGCGCGCTAGACCGCTCGGCTATCTAGGCAAGTCCAAAAAAACTTGCTTTCGATGCCGATGGAATTCTCGCGGCGCTGCCCTACACTACACGGTCATTGAGAATAGAAGTGAGATACAGTTATTTGGACATTGGTTTTAACAGAGGATTGTTACCAATACATGTTGTAATGAAATTAATTATTATTTATAAAGCACATTTTACAACAACTCTTAAACTAACATAACTGCCCTAAGTGAAGAAATATCAATATAGAAAGCACAAAGAAAATTCACTTTTACATGGATACCCACTTCCGCCCCAGCCCGGGGTTGAACTCTCGACCTTCGGAATCTGTCTCCTAGCAGTGCAGGAACAGCGCGCTAGACCGCTCGGCTATCTAGGCAAGTCCAAAAAAACTTGCTTTCGATGCCGATGGAATTCTCGCGGCGCTGCCCTACACTACACGGTCATTGAGAATAGAAGTGAGATACAGTTATTTGGACATTGGTTTTAACAGAGGATTGTTACCAATACATTTTGTAATGAAATTAATTATTATTTATAAAGCACATTTTACAACAACTCTTAAACTAACATAACTGCCCTAAGTGAAGAAATATCAATATAGAAAGCACAAAGAAATTCACTTTTACATGGATACCCACTTCCGCCCCAGCCCGGGGTTGAACTCTCGACCTTCGGAATCTGTCTCCTAGCAGTGCAGGAACAGCGCGCTAGACCGCTCGGCTATCTAGGCAAGTCCAAAAAAACTTGCTTTCGATGCCGATGGAATTCTCGCGGCGCTGCCCTACACTACACGGTCATTGAGAATAGAAGTGAGATACAGTTATATATATATATATATATATATAATTATAAAAGAAAAAGAAAATGAAGTTTCCAAATTTCATTTTCGCTTTCTGGATTTCATCATCCGTCTTCAGGTGTACATAAATTGAACTGATTGTTTTGCTTAGTAACGTTAACTATGACGTCATGACGTCATGAGAGTCTTTGCAGGGAAGGAGGTTATCTATGACGTCATAGTATGGCTTCGTTACGTAAAAGTTACGGAAAATCAAATTGGACAATAATGGACATTATTATATAGTCTATTTATAGTCCCTATATAATCTATACAAACGCAAACAGTTCATAACACTACATATTCACCGGATTTTAGGCCGTATTCACCGGAGGGTCAATGCGCGTGCAACGGCATTGTGACGTCACAATCAGAACATAGAACAACGTTGTAAACAATTGTGGCCATATTCACCGGAGGGTCACTGCGCGTGCAACGGCATTGTGACGTCACAATCATAACGTCAAACAACGTTGTAAACAATGGTTGCACCGGCCGCAGCGAGCTACGTATCTGAGCAGAAAAACAATTATTCAAACCTATTTCAGGATTATTTTTGAACATTTGGACGTCTTACATATAGCAAAATTCGGAAAGGAAAACACGGAGGTTACAAAGAGTAATCTGGAGAATTTTTTCTATTTTCAACAATGGAAGATCGCAAATGAAAATGGTGTCGTCATACAGCCTTCACTCTCTTTTTTAGTCAAATCCCGACTATATAATAAAACAATTATGGACTCTTTTAGTGTTGAATATGGTTTGTTATTCACCAGAAAAATATCCATATTGACCTCGGCTTCGCCTCGGTCAATATGAATATTTTTCTGGTGAATAACAAACCATATTCAACACCAAAAGAGTCCATAATTGTATAATAAATCACATATTTTTCAGTCTCAATAAACAAAGCGAACAGAAATTCAGAATTGATGATATCATTTCTCAATGTTAATGTTTGTTCAGTTTTGGTGAAAAAAGATTTATGAAGTAGTTTTCTTTTGCTAATCTCATTGCAATGGAATCGTTCCTATGTTTATAAAAGGGGAACACACAGTAGTTTCCTTGTGAGCAAATATCGAAATGTTCACTGCATGGCGTGTTTCTGAGGCTCGGATTGTTAATTTGTTGGCGATGTACGCGCATGCGGGCGGTAAATTGGGTCCCGGTCTGGCCGATGTATTCCTCTCCGCAGTTGTTACACGTAATACAATAAAGGAGGTTTTTGCTCTTACAGGCCAGACCGGGACCCAATTAACCGCCCGCATGCGCGTACATTGGAAACTTCATTTTCTCTTTCTTTTATAATTATTTTCTCCTGTGTGACATCGACTGTGAACTATTTTCAATATATATATATATATATATATATATATATATATATATATATATATATATATATATATATATATATATATATAATCACAACGAAGAATTTTAAGTGGCGTGTTAGCAATTTTGTCTAGTGTATCTTTCAAGAGAAAATGTTACAAAAATATATTTCATTGTCAAAAAAAATATTACCTTTCGGGATGTTTTGTTGAATTTTCATTTTCTTACTTTGTGTAGTGATAATAATTAATGCAAAAACTTGTTTCCTGCATGTGGGAATGATTGGTGGTAAAATCAATCATCAAGAAAAAGAGATCTTTGAGACTTATCAAAAGAAGCATAATGATCTCTATAAGTATTTGTTGTCATCTGAAGACTTCATGACAACTTTTTTTTTTACAATATTCAACTACATGTAGTTGCATTCCGATTTCAAAATCACAACTACATTTTTTAAGATGAGACAGTGAGGATACTAGTGAGGAAAATATCAAATCAACCTTAAAGAATATTTGAAGCAACCTACTGCAAATATTCTTTAAGGTTGATTTAGGAGGACAAAATCAATATTTTACACGAAAAATGCAAAAGTTTAGCGAGGTGGCAAAAAACATTTTTTAAAATATTTGTTTTAAAGAATCTAAATTTCTCAGAACCATATAATGTGTTTCCTAATAATAGAACGTAATTGACAATCATGGGAGTTCCAACGGAATGTTTGAAGATCTGGACTCCAAGTAACACAGAGATTCTTTTTCAATAAGAAATCCAAGCATCTTAAACATCTTTGTTCTTGTGTGTTCAATCAGAATGCTTTTCATAAATATTTTTGCAGATCAACAGAAAAAATTTAAGAAAATTTTGGAGTTCCATTTATATTGAATAAGCAGCTATCATAATGTCAAAAAAATCTAAACTTTGAATTATCGTGAGAAATGCCTTGTAAAGTCGTAGATTCTTATGCTATTTTTGGACAAAATTGATTTTATATCTAATGAATCTATCAAATTTCTAAAAGATTTTGAAATTTTTACGTATTTTTATCTGATTTATCTCACTTTTAGATAATCAAAGACTAAAGCTGAAACATCCTTATGCTCCAAATTTCACACTTTTTAAAAACAATTACAAACATTGGTTTTCATCAGCAACAACAACATAAGTTTAAATTAGAAAATAGTTTGAAGAATGAAAGGTCGCTTACTTTTTCATAAATTAAATTAATGTCTACTCAGTCAGTGTGTGAAGAAAATTTGAAACGGTAAATATAATATTATACAATTATGGACTCTTTTGTTGTTGAATATGGTTTGTTATTCACCAGAAAAATATTCATATTGACCGAGGCGAAGCCGAGGTCAATATGGATATTTTTCTGGTGAATAACAAACCATATTCAACACTAAAAGAGTCCATAATTGTTTTATTATATAGTCGGGATTTGACTAAAAAAGAGAGTGAAGGCTGTATGACGACACCATTTTCATTTGCGATCTTCCATTGTTGAAAATAGAAAAAATTCTCCAGATTACTCTTTGTAACCTCCGTGTTTTCCTTTCCGAATTTTGCTATATGTAAGACGTCCAAATGTTCAAAAATAATCCTGAAATAGGTTTGAATAATTGTTTTTCTGCTCAGATACGTAGCTCGCTGCGGCCGGTGCAACCATTGTTTACAACGTTGTTTGACGTTATGATTGTGACGTCACAATGCCGTTGCACGCGCAGTGACCCTCCGGTGAATATGGCCACAATTGTTTACAACGTTGTTCTATGTTCTGATTGTGACGTCACAATGCCGTTGCACGCGCATTGACCCTCCGGTGAATACGGCCTAAAATCCGGTGAATATGTAGTGTTATGAACTGTTTGCGTTTGTATAGATTATATAGGGACTATAAATAGACTATATAATAAATAACATAATGGAGCGTTGCTTTTTAGATCAGAATATCAAACCGTTTTATGAGATAGTAAAATGGGATGCATCAATCAACAAGAATTATCTTTTCATTAATGCCTTTGAAAATATTTTAGTGAATTAAAATATAAATAATAAAATTAAATGATTAATAACAATTCTACACCTGAAATGACTGTAACAGTAAAAAGGCGCATTAGATAAGAGATGAAAATATCTTATTTAAACAGTTTAAAGGAACTACGTTTAATGTTTAAGGTAAAATCACAGGCCTTTAGATTGCTTAGAAAAAAAATTACACACACAATTTTTTTTAAGCGATCGAAAGGCCTGTGGGTAAAATATAACTAAATAGTATAAATAATATATGAAAATATTGGCAAAAGAAACTAGAAATAAACATACATATATATATATACTCTTCACAAAAGGAAACGCATAGTAGGAACAATGCCCTGAAATATGTATGATAGTTTTGTCATACCTTTAATTTTTGTATGGATATGATGTATTCGAGTGAAATGCATGATTTTTAATCCAATTGTTAACTTTACAGCTATTTTGCAAGTCTCACAGAAAAAAAGACCTGATTTTGCAAAATTTCTCCCAAAATTTTGATATCAATTTTCATTTGTTGAATTCCGATGCAATTCCTTCAGGTACAAAGGGGCTATCAAAAGCTGGGATTCTATAATATTTTGAATCTGGTTTTATCTGAAAAATGATGCTTCCTAAAAAGGCTGCATCTGAATGTTGCGTAGCACAAAAAGGAAAATGGGCGACTCGAAGCAGGGGTAACGCAATCTACAATTGCAAGAGGTGTTAATGTTACACACAGATCATATCTAACCTATAAAACATAAACCATTAACATAGAACACCCAATGTTCGCAAAAAATATGGTAGACTATGTGTAACATCAGCAGCTCAGCATCACTTCCGAGGATTATGTAAATTGCACGAATGTAATGCAAGGACGTCATCTAAAGCATTAGCTATCCCTAAACTGCACAGATCATCTAACAAGACCGTTTTCAATTGACTACGAATTATTGAAAGAGGATTATTCATGCCATTGGTCCAACCCCACAACACCCCAAATATCGACTACAAAGATCTCAAATTAATAGAGTATGAGCACAACATCACTGCTGAACATTTTGGTTAACCTAATAGTCCAGAATGTTTATCTGAAAGCCTCTTATAAGTTTAAGAGTGCTAATGCTTTGTAATGAATGTTAAACAGATAACTACCTCAAGGACGTTAAATAAGTTGTTGGTGGTAGTGTAATGATATGAAAAACGGTATTATAAGAAACTAAGATTGATTTGGTTCGAATTCAATGGACTTACCATGTTCTACCTACGCACACCCATACAATTCTGCAGCATCCTAGAGCGGTATTGCAATCCCGCAATACACAGCCATATATGGTTCGTTTGACCACACCTAATCTTGCAAAGAAACAACACCTTGTTTCAGCCACAGGCATCTAAATCGCTAGATTTGATCCAAATTAAGCAGCATTGGACAAAATGGATTGACATGATTTGCCAAAGACAATCGCATTTCCAGACTCTGCAACAACTGACCAAAGTTCTACATTTGGAGTGGGAGAATATTCCTATACAGTTTTTATTACACACATTTGCTTCCACTAGATGCTGTTTGTGGCTATCATTTGTGTCTGCGGGGGGGGGGGGGGGCATACAAGATATTGATCTTTAATGGTCTAAAACTGACTATAATTTTAAAATTGTTAAGTAATTATGACATTTAGATAGTATTCATGTTGCTTACCCCATTTTTGTTTTATCAATGCAACATTTTAATAAATAATCTTTATGTTCAATGTGTCACTAAAATTATTCTATGTGTTTCTTTTTTTGAAGAGTATATGTACCATATATTGAAATGTTCTTCACTAATAAACTTTGCCATTTCTGACAAGACAATTCATTAAATTTCATGGAAAAATGTCCTCAAAAAGTAATGTCTATTATATCAAATGGATATAACACCTTATATATCGATCTTTATATGATGTCTTATTTACCCCAAACATTTCATACAACAGTAGAGTAGGCAGCAACTGGCATACCCTCAACATCAACAATTAAGTTGTGCCCTCCTTGACATACGGAAAAATATAATCACCCGATTTATTTTTCATTATTTATTTATTTGTTTGTTTATTTATTTTCATATCTATTTTTTTTATTATAATTCTACTTTTTATAATCATTTATTTATTAATTATTTCTTTATTTATTCTATTTTCTTAATTTGATTTGTTTTTTAAATTTAATCTTGGAAGTTTAAAACTACTTTCCAGCTGAAATAACAAACAATGTTAACAAGCGCCAATTCTGTTAAACCCCCCTCTCTTCAATCTTCATCATATCTGAATTTGTTGTTCAAAATTCCATGTTTTTACATGCCCACTTTGTTAATACATATACTTGTTATAACTCTTTTAAAGTTAGCTGGGTTGATTTCTTGATAATTCTACCGGAATGTAAATGAGGCAGATCGATAGGTCAGGAGCTAAGGAGGCCTTATATGCATGCAAATCTCGTCTCTGTTTCCGACGCTAAGGAGGCCAGATATGCTTTTAAATCTCGTGCGGATCTCTTTGTATTTGACGTCAGTGAGCGAGGACTATTGAAATTGGAATAAGAATCCTCATGTAATTTAAATCTTTGTCTTCATTTTTAAAGTCTAAATCTGCAATTTTGTTTCACAATGAAATGGATATATAAGGAATCACTGTCTAGTTTGTATAGTATGCCAGGGACATCAACGATAGTGGGAAACATGGGATAATTTGCAAAACAGGCGATGTCCTGGCATACTATACTAACTAGACAGTGATTCCTTAAATCCCCTGCATACGGAGTTTTTATCTCTTAGTTGATTCGATACGCAAGAGCAAGTTCTATGTACGAACAATTTCTAAAACGATTTCAATTATTGACAAGTTGATGAAACAAAATAATCAGCAATCTCGTTTAAAGTAATCCTTTTGTACGTCCTGTTGTTGATACAATGACCTTAATTGTCAGCAAAAACAATTTATCATGGAGTCAAATTCTGACTGAATATTTTCTTACTATTTCCCAATCATGACAAGGAACACACTACGGGTATAACCTGTCAGCAGGGGATGTTCACTCCTCAATGGCACCTAATCCCACCTCTGTTGTTTTGGGTCCGAGTTTGCTCTGTTCCTTATTTGTAATGTTCAATGGATTTTTGAGATCGATTACTGTTAGTTATCTCCACAAATTTCATTAAAAATATAATAGTACACCAGTACTAGCACTGGTTTGAAGGTATGAAAATTGAAAATGGTTACTTTTTTTCAGTTATCTGTTAATCTCGCGTTCCTGATATATAGACTCTTATAATGGAAAATAATATTATACGATGTAAATCAAATATCTTATTTTTTTTCGATTGTTTATGAATTTCCTTTTCGATAGAAGTGTATCCTTGATATAGCACAGTTACATTCCTTTCACATGTAATGATAAATCTACTTAATTATGTTCCCCAAACGAAGTTGGGGAACATATTGTTTTTACTCTGTTTCTTATTAAGGTCTCCCGTCTCCAACGGAAGACCTTCTTGTTATTCTTCGGTTTCTTTTTCCCTATTATTATGTCGCCCCGAACGAAGTCGGGGACGACATATTGATATTGTACGCATGTTTTTTTTATCCAGGCTGTTTCTCGGAGATGGCTGGGACAATCTTCCCGAAACTTTCCTTAAAGGACGATCACTGGTTGTAGTTGTGCAGTGAGGTCGTTCAGTTCCAATATGTCTACCGTTGCCATGGAAACCTGTAAAAAGCAACAAATTTTGTCCGAGAGTGTTCTCTCTGGTCCCTTAAACGTTCGTCATGAAACTTTTCTTATTTTAATGATTAGTATCTGTAGTTCTGCAACTCGTATTTAAAATTTTCATATAATCGATTATTGCCATGGAAACCAGGTGAAAGTTAAAATTCTTTAATTTCGATTTTCTCAATAACTACTCAGGCAATCGTTTTGAAACTTTCAATGTTTATTCCTTGCAATGTGTCAAAGTGATTTCTACTTTCAAAATAATTGTAATGAGTCGCTCACGGTTGCCATAGAAACGAAACTGAAAAAAAGATTCAGATGCACACATGTGTTCTCCAAGGTCTAGGTCAAAGGGTCAAAGTTCGTCGTATCCAATAAAAGTTCTTTTCACAAGGATTACATATTTGAAAAACGAAAGCCCTAGTACTTACCGTTCAAACGTTATGGCTATTTACTATGTTCAAGACGACCCCCCTTTTTTTGAAGCACACAGCCAAGTAGAATACACAGATATAACATATACAACTTACAAGTAGCTTTTTAAAATCTTCACTCATAAAATTCA
>NW_026932776.1:0-5212 GCF_032062105.1 Saccostrea cuccullata
GATTTCTCATAAATTTTTGTAACCATGGTAACAAATTATTCTTGAAATGCTTTTTTTTTTATAAATTGTCTTTACAAAATCTCCATAAAATACAAAATAATTATTGACTAACATACATGTATTATTTTCACAGTTTATTGTAAATGCATGAAAATATATTTTTTTAAATATGCTTCTGTGATTTGTATCTGGTTACCATGGCAACATCTCCAAAAATATTGTATTTGCCTATACAATTTAGCCAATGTGATTAGCTTGTATGAAGAAAACTGTATGAGTGGCCATTAGCTAAGATATTGAAAGACACAATATTTTTTTTTGTACCTAACTTTTTTAAAACAAGTATTTGGTTTCTGTGGTAACTGTGATTAACCATTCATGAGACATGATCTAAATATTTCAATTGTATTTTTAAAGCAATTTTTGAAAAATCATCCGTAAATGTACTTACTGCTGAAATATAGCATCTATGAATTTGAGGGTGAAAATTAATGTGACTGCTCAATGTCGCCGCCCGCCCCACAGTTAAGTTGCCAGACCATCGGCTTAAATGTGACCTAGGCATAATTTGCGAAACTAGTGAATATTTATCGTTTGCGAATTAAAGTTGGTTTACAGTAAAGAAACCTTGAAAAAATGTCAATTTAACTTTATAAAGTGTATCAAATTTCAAAAAATCCATGTTCTTGACTAGATAGGCAAACTAAAATTCAAAATTTTATGTCGAAGGGGTATAATATTCAATATCCTTGGGTGTATCCTGGTCTTGGTTTCAATATATTATATAAAACCCATGGGTTTTTAGATAATATTCTGTTACCATGGCAACAAAATGTCACAAAAATTCATTTTTCACAATTATAACCATTTTTAGGAGCATAGTAAGAAAAAATCCCACAGGTTAAAGAAATCTGAAAATGTGGAATAGAAGGAGCACTTTCTTAATTTCAATAAAATTAAATAAAACCCATTGGTTTTTAGATAATATTCTGTTACCACGGCAACAAAATGTCACTAAAATTCATTTTTACAATAATAACCATTTTTAAGAGCATAGTTAGAAAAAATCCCACATGTTAAAGAAAACTGAAAGCATGGGATAGAAAGAGCACTTTCTTAATTGTAATAAAATAAAACAAAACCCATGGTTTTTTCAAAAATATTCTGTAACAATGGCAACAGAATATCACAAAAATTCATTTTTCAAGAAAATACCAAAATACATCATTTTCAGAGTATGTTGTGGAAAATATACCACAAGCACTAATAATTGATAAGATGACAGAAAATGTTCTCCTAAACCTTGCAAATATTAGATAAAACCAGTGGATTTCTCATAAATTTTTGTAACCATGGTAACAAATTATTCTTGAAATGCTTTTTTTTTTATAAATTGTCTTTACAAAATCTCCATAAAATACAAAATAATTATTGACTAACATACATGTATTATACTGACACGCAAAAGAAACGCAACAAGCAGTAATTTACAAATGTTTGATTTTTTCTCTTATGGTTTTCAAAAGCGAATAAAGTAAGGATAAATTCACTTTTCAGAACATCAGAGATTTGAGAAATATATTAAATGTTGTTCTGTTTACTTTACTAAGTAAAATATGACTGTTAAAACACCCCCCTCCCAGTCATTCAAGTAAAATGTGCAAGACTGCCCAAAACAACAATTGCAGCTTAATTTCTACGATGCAGTAGGTTCATTAATATCGAGATCTCAGCGAAGGAATTATTCTTTGACAGTTTTAAATGCCCGTTTTTCAGATAATTAGGTCGAATTTTCTCTAACTTAGAGCACCCTTGGACTTCCGGTACAAGACTGTCCTTAATGCACATGATACGTAAGACCCTGTGATGCGAAATGTAGTGACATTTCGCATCAGCAACTCTCCATCACCTTTAGATTGAAATTTTCCAGCTAGAGCAATGGAAATGCGTAGATATGCCATTTTCATGTAGCCTTAGCATTGTTTCGGGAAATGAAAGTACAGTTTATTTTTTGAAATATTGCTGCATTACTTATGATGAACAGTAAAAAAACCCTTAAAACTCCATAATATTGCCAAATGTTTTGTTAAACATGCAATTTTTGATTTTTGTTAAGCAGACTAAAACTTGACTTCCGGTTATGGTATGGAAATCGTTCAACCGTTAATTTACTGATGTTCACCAAATTGAAGATATTCATAATTTTTAGATACAGAATTCTTAACTTTACATAATTATTTCCCCCTAAAATAGGGTGTTGCGTTTCTTTTGCGTGTCAGTATATTTTCACAGTTTATTGTAAATGCATGAAAATATATTTTTTTAAATATGCTTTTGTGATTTGTATCTGGTTACCATGGCAACATCTCCAAAAATATTGTATTTGCCTATACAATTTAGCCAATGTGATTAGCTTGTATGAAGAAAACTGTATGAGTGGCCATTAGCTAAGATATTGAAAGACACAACATTTTTTTTTGTAACTAACTTTTTTAAAACAAGTATTTGGTTTCTGTGGTAACTGTGATTAACCATTCATGAGACATGATCTAAATATTTCAATTGTATTTTTAAAGCAATTTTTGAAAAATCATCCGTAAATGTACTTATTGCTGAAATATAACATCTATGAATTTGAGGGTGAAAATTAATGTGTCTGCTCAATGTCGCCGGATAATCGTGTCAGTCGATCATGTTCTTTCAGCCCACAGTTAAGTTGCCAGACCATCGGCTTAAATGTGACCTAGGCATAATTTGCGAAACTAATGAATATTTATCGTTTGCGAATTAAAGTTGGTTTACAGTAAAGAAACCTTGAAAAAATGTCAATTTAACTTTATAAAGTGTATCAAATTTCAAAAAATCCATGTTCTTGACTAGATAGGCAAACTAAAATTCAAAATTTTATGTCGAAGGGGTATAATATTCAAAATTCTTGGGTGTATCCTGGTCTTGGTTTCAATAAAACCCCTTTTACGTTTGGAGGAGCTTAAAAATCAATATCCTTTGTTTCTGGTCTGGATTTTTTTCTAAAAGTTTTTAACTGACAGTGTCTTTATTGGATTTTTTTGGCCATCGTTTAGAAATGTGCCATTGATATTATCTGTATCAACTGTACAGGTACATCTATGTGTCATGGCTGCTAAATAGGTGCTCCAGCTAAATTCCTCTGACATAATGCATGTGGTTGATTCATCGATCTGGAAAAACATAATTCAAAATTATTTGAACTTTGTTAATGAAAATAAGCATTCCAAAGCAATTTTTTCTTGTTGCTGTTGAAGGAAGAAAATATGTAAGTTTGTTTTTGCTATGACCATGATCATGAATACAAGAAGGCCATGGTCCATAACACTCACTAAGTAACTCAGGTCTTGCTGTTCTACATGATATTTTCCTACTTGTAATACCTATCGTAGTCTAGGCCTATTCTTAGGGAGAGGGGGACATGATTTAAACAATTTAAAATAATCTACACTTAACTCCTGGATGCTTTAACAGAACTTTCAAGCTTTCTTACCCAGCGGCTCCGAATTTTTCTCGTTTCTTGATTATCATCCCTTGAAGGGGTCTTAGCCCTGCCAAGTTTGGTAAAAATTGGCCCTCACCTGAGCACTGTGGTTATAAAAAAGTAGAAATTGGCTTATTATTGAAAAGTTTTAATCCAAAAATAGTCCCATGACCAATCATGGCTTTGCAGTTCTTGAGAGGAATATTTATAAAGAAATTTCCTATATATTTCTATGTAAAACTTTGTTCACCCATTTTGGCCACGCCCTACCCCAAGGGGTCATGATTTGACAAACTTAAATCTACACTATTTTATGTAAAACTTTGGTTGGCGTTTGTGGCCCCACCCTACCCCCGGGGTCATGATTTGACCAAACTTGAATCTACATCTACCTGAGGATGCTTCCATATAAATATGATCAATTATGGCTTTGTTATTGTTGATGAGAAGATTTTTAAAGAATTTTCCTATATATTTCTATGTAAAACTTTGGTCGGCCATTTTAGCCCCGCCCTACCCCCTACAGGCAATTCAAACAAACTTGAATCTAGGATGTTTACCCATAAGTTTCATCTTTCCTTGCTCAGTGGTTCTTGAGAAGGAGATTTTTAAAATGTACCACCAAATTTTCATTAATTCCGAATTATCTTTCCTTTGAATGCAGGTGTGGCTCATCATTTAAAAACAAAATTCTTGATCCCTTTACCCCAAGGATGCTTTTAGACAAGTTTGGTTTGAAATGGTCCTGCGCTTAATTCCTGAGAAAAAAGTCGAAAATGTAAAAAGTTTACAGACAGACACATGGTTATCTGGACAAACCGTTATCAGGAAAGCTCACTTGAGTTTTCGGTCGAGGCCAAGCTAAAAACCAGCTCTACAATTCTTCTCTTTTTCAAGCGATGTAACCCCTTCTTTAACCTCACCCCATCCTCTCCGCCTCAAGAGCTATGTTTTTTGATTCTGAGATTAATATGACTATTACAGCCTTGCTCAGCTGAAAAGGGTTTTTTCAACAACAAAAATTCTGTTTAGATATGCTGCATTTTATAAATTTTAATTTCTAACTTTTTGCTGATTTCAGTTTCCAATATTCAAAGAAACATTTGTATGGATTGAACAAACTAATGAAGATGACACTGTGTTACAATAATACATCTTTTACTCCTATTTGGCTTCCACATACATGTAACTGCAGTAAAACTTGTTTAGTACAAAGACGTGGACATTGTGAATTCACAGATACAGTGAAGTCTTCTTGGATCCCCAACTATGTAAATTTTACGAATTTCAAATATGGATAGAACAAATTATGGATAGAGCGAAGTACTTTTGCAGGCCCCAGTGAGTTTGTTATAACCGAGTTGTACTGTACATATATGTGTAGATAAATGATTTAACAAGAGACCCAGGGCCACATCACTCACCTGGCTTGGATATAAATCAAAAATCAGCTTTGAATTGAAAAGCTTAACAGCATATGTGGTCCTGACCTCTCCCTGTAAGAGAGAGAGAGAGAGAGGAGGGAGCTGGGTTTGATTTGAACATAACTGAATCTACACTAAGGTTGCTTACGGGGTACTTATTTTTGACTGAGTTTTTCCCTACAAGTTTGAACTTTTATTGTGGCCCCAACCTATACCTGGGGGGGGGGGGCATGATTTCATCAAATCTACACTACGAGAAAATGCTTCCATATGTATA
>NW_026932777.1:0-5277 GCF_032062105.1 Saccostrea cuccullata
AACAGCCCCTCATCAAGCAAGAAAAGTAGATTTTCAATACTGAAAAAAGTAAGAAATTATGAAAACATGTAGATTTTCAAGATCCAAAATTAGAATTCCCGTTTTACTTTTAGCTTTTTAAGTTTTGTGTATTTTTTTAATTTTTAATATACGCTAAAATTTAGAAATAATTTCTATTTTCCTCTTTCATAACTTTTTTCAAGACTTACAAAGTTAATTTGTTTAATGTTTACCTCAAATCTCCCATTCCTGAGGTTTTGACGTCTGCTACAAGCACTTCCGGTGTTACGCGTAACTAAAGTAATTTTTAGCTCAGGACGAGGAAGTAAACGTGTACGTGTAGGTTACACGTACACGTTGCAAATCTCTTGTAACTAAAGGTCTCTATTGAACATTGTGGAATTATCTTATTATAAATGTTTACATCTAATGTTGAACAAGTCACTGGAGTTCTTACAATTATAATTGTCACTCAAAGTAGAAGCAGTCAAGTAGAAATCCAATATACAACACAAATTGTTTCAAATCTCATCACAAGAATCGGTCAGTTACATGTAACATATGTTAGTGGTTAGATTATACAGTGTGTAATAAACTTCTATTTTAAGTTCACATATCCTAATTTTTTCGTCTTTACTTCTGCCTTTTTCTGTGTCCATGTCGGGAGCCCTCTGGAGTTGAATATGGTGGAGGGAATTCAGGAAAGCTCTTAATTGAGAGAAGAAAATGTGTGGTATTATATGTATAACAAGTGACAGATATTCACGTATGTTTCAATAAATCTGCTATTTTAAATCTAGGACGAAAAGGAGGGATTGACTAGGAACATGTCTGCCAGCTTTTAATCATATGCATTTCGCAGTCATACATCCAGCTTTCTAGACCTCACAATCTGATTATACGCGTGTACTCCCCTGTTATCTACACTATTTACAGTGTCAGATATACATCCAGCTGTCTAAATCCTACATCGTGATTATACAAGTGCACTTCCCGGTTATCTACACTATTTACCGTGTCAGAGACACACCCAAATATCGAAATCCTTCAGTTTCACTCATACGTGTACTTCCCGGGTATCCATACTATTTACTATGTCAGATATATATCCAGCTATCTAAATAATACAATCTGACTATATACGTTTACTTTCCGGGTATCTCCACTGTTTACCATGTCAGATAATAGATCTCTTTCACACTTTTATTTCTGCACACACAAACGAACACGCAACATTCTAATCATTCTTTCTTTCAATATGACTTTATTTTTTTTTTACAATGAACCCTTTCGACACCTATCTTGTCCACACCTTTGTCACTGTCTACTATTTGGACGCCCCTCTTTCTGTGTTCTTACAGCTTAATTTCACACTTCACCTTGCTTACGCCCACTTTATCACATAACATAACCTTCTCTGCTTCAACACTTATCCTGTTAACGTCCAGCTTACCTTCCTGCGTCGATGGTGCTCAGACTCTCGCAGTGGGAGGTTCTGACTATATACCGTTGTGTTGGGATTGGTACTGGGAGTATCATAGGATAATCCTTTTATGAAGATTCCCATAAATATAATCACACCAATCCCTATCAGAAAAGTGGCCCACCAATGTTCCTAAAATGAGAAGTATTAAACAGCACAAATTTAATTTCAGTCGTAAAAGTCGTCTGATTGGATAAAAAATAGTTCATATCGTACAACATAAGCTGCCTACGTCACAATGAGTTACGTCAAGAATGTTTTACTCCGCTTGACTTTACCTTTGAAATATGCTTAATTTGAAGCCATTTTTGAGAGAAAAAATTATCTTAATGTCTAAAATGAAATTCAATGATAAGGAGTGAAGCTTATTTTAATCCATGCAATATAATCAACAAAACTAGTGAGAATGTACTCTTTATAAAGCATGAAGTTATGATATATCGTATTACATAGGTTAAAATAAGCTTCATTCCGTACATAACACTTAAAGTTTTTAGTTGTGCGTTAAAACCAAAGCTTAACAATCTCATGTAATGTATTTCAATTTTTTGAATTATATTTGCATATTCACTGCTCTCTCTCTCCTACTGTGAACATTTAGCCATCAACTGCATTTATAGCACTATAGACGCAACTGTTTCTGCTATGAATGCAATTGCTCTTTCACACTCATGTAGTGTAAGCTCTACTAAAATTACATAGTGTGCTGAGAAGTATATATATGAAATGTTTCGTAAAAGGAATAAATATAAGTTTTTTGTATATTGATTTTTGTCAGAGGGTTTCAATAACGTTGATCGATGACGTCACACCTGCATCAAAACAAAAACGAAGAGAATGTGACGACGGCGCAGCTTGTATCTTATAACTGTGTTTTAAAAGAGGCTAATACTTTATAAAGTGTATGTGATTTATCAGAGAAAAGGTGGAATGATCAGGTATACTAATTTTAAAGCCGTGTGTTTTTCTTTACTGAAGACAACAAGCCACATCCTTATGTAAGCCAGAATTTCCTCTGATATTCTTGACACCATCAAAGAATGCAAATATAAGTAATAAACAACGATTATTTAGTGAACATGGCGTTATGAATAGCAATTGCTCTGCTGGCATATTTTCCATAATGCGCTAGCGTGCGTCATGGAATATGCCAGCAGAGCAATTGCTATTCATAACACCAAGTTCACTAAATAACGTTGTTTATTTCTTAAATGTATGCATATGTATATCTGCACTTTATAGAGATCTTAAAAATTTCCCGTACTTTTACCTGTACGCAGTGAGCTGTTAACTATAACGTCATAGTACATTTGACTTCATGATAACGACGCCATACACTCCGCCAGTTGTTGTGTAACGTCACTATGATAGAATGAAAGGCCTAAGGCTTTACTGAAGTTTTTCGTGTTTTTCTTTTTTATTTTAAGTAACACTTTAAATATACAGTAGAAACTGTCTATTCTGTCATCCGTGAATTCCGTTTCACTCCGATTTTTGCCTTTTCTTATTTGATGCCCTATTTAATGTTTTCCATATTCTTGTCACTCTTCTCTGTCCCTTAACCCTGACATCCTGCTTGACACACAACGGGTTTCAGAGAGTTTCAACTTCTGACAAGACAGCTTTCTCTGTTTGTACATAAACCCCCACATTCATTTTTATGTATGAATACAGATGTATAAACTAGTTTAAAGTTAGTGAAAAAGAAGGAGGTTGGATGCAAAGAATATAGGTTTAGAAATAATCTGGTTTAGTTTATAAAATAAGATAACTTTTTTTCGTATTCTTAATACTGATTGTATATGCCTTTTATCAGTGACCAATATTTAGGAAAGCTTACAAAATCCTGTTTCTTTTGCTAACTGTAACCAAGTTTACGATGCTTGTCAATGTAACCTGACGGTTATTACCTGTACTTACTATGATAAAGGGTAATTTAATGTCGGCCAATGTCTTTACTCTACTGTTGCACTTACTATTATCCAGTTTTTGATGTTAGCCAATGTTTCCTCACTAAACAAGAGGTTTGTCAATCTCCTTAAGGGTCCTTCATCACTCATTCCTCGGCATCGAGAGAATACGTCACAAACACCCTCGTAATCATTACAAACTGCGCCTGAATATTAACAAAGCATATTGGATACATGTTTATTTGAATTTGAAAGAACAGCAAGTTCCAATGACACTAATTAATTAACAAGCTGAAAAATAATCCTGAAAAAAGGACAAACAACAGTCTAATGGGATTGTTTTTTACTTTGTACACATTGGAATTTTCCATCCTTCTCTCTCGTTCTCTCATCTGTGTTCGCTCTTTCTCTCTTTCTCACGCTCTCTTTCTCTGTATCCGTATCTCTCTATATGTCTTTCTATCTCTTTCTATCTCTTTATCTCCGTTTCCCTCACTCTCTTCCTCTGTTTCCCTCTCTCTGTTCCTCTCTCTCTCCCTCTCTCTCTCTCTCTCTCCCTCTGCTTTTACCTGCTGGCATTCGCACTCCCCCTGTAGAATTTTTCAACCTGTTGACGTCTTCTATAAAAGCCTTGAATTCTCTAGACTCCAAAAGGTGTTGATCGTTATTTGATGCATAGCACTTAGAGGAAGTATTATGTCCTAAACCAAGGGAGATGCTCATTAAAAGATAAAGATAGCTTCTTCTGAAGCCTAGTATGAGTCGAATGATGCTATCAATGCTAGTACGCTTCATAAAATATGCCTTTGTGACAAATCTCTGATTTGCACACCAATAGCTCTCGTAAAACTTTAAAATACATATTTTGTAGCATAAAAATAATTTTTCTATTGTAATCCCTTACTTTCAGTTAAAACAAATAAAATATATGTTCACATCATTCACATCTGCTTCTTCTAGATCAACGTACAAAAATGCAAAAAAAAATTGTAAATGCATGATTTAGAAAAAGATATTACAGCAAGCTACATTGAATTTTGATTTATTCAATACTTATTCAATATTTTCGTTAGATAAAACAATCCAACAATATCCGTTTTTCAGTTGTCTCAATAGCTAGAAAAGGGAAAATCAAAATTAGAAAAATTATAAGCATATACTGGACGAACATATTTCGCCCTAGCAACAACTCCAAATGTTAGGTGAACAAGCCAGTAAAGAAAATTTTAGTCTTTAACTTACTACAGGCCAAATAACACAGTTCCACTCTGTCCTCCGCTGTGAGATCTCCTGTCTTTCTGATGAAGCATTGCTCCCACCTTGATGTGTAACTACTGTTTATTCTTAGACACAGGGAGCCAGAACAAAACTGGAACAAGTAAAATTAATGCAAAACATCAAATCGGCTGCAAGCAAAATTTTGCATTAACAAAATTCTTTCACAATTTTAAAAGCGTCCATGCAAGGAAAGCAAGTCAAGATATTCAAAGATGAAATACTGAGTTGAATCATCTTTATTTCAGGCTGTCTTCGAAGCAAAATAAATAATGAAAAAAAAATAAATAAATAGACATTTTACCACATAAGCTCATAAATAGATTCATCGATGTAAAAAAAAAAGTCAATGGTGATATAAAAACTTATGTCATCAAAATGAAGATGTACATGTAGGCCTCTAAAGATGAATCACGTGCTGATACTCTGGATCTTGGTCACGTGATAATGCCCATTGCTTCAACAGAGAAGGCTGTGCTGCAGGCCGCGGTGCAAAATGTAGAAAACATATCTTTGTGTCATTTGCAGCTGTAGAGCATATATTCAAAACAATTTTTTCAAGTTTAAAAAACTTTTCAATTTTTATTCACCATGCACTTTTACAATGTC
>NW_026932778.1:0-52379 GCF_032062105.1 Saccostrea cuccullata
ATGGAAGTAAAATATTTAAAATGCATCAAATTTAAAACATCTTTTTCTGAACACAGGAAGAACAAATTGCAAAAAGATTTCCTAACCCATTACACTTACCAGGTAATTTTATGTTGTAAATTCACTGAGAAAAAATTAAATACTGTTTTATTACTTCTTTTTGGTATTGATCTGTTTAATTTACAGATCGAGGATCTACTGCGGAGGAATGACGGACTGTAACACCGCTAGAAGTTAAACGCTTCCACTCTTTCTCTTTTTGCTCTAAAAGTATATTTAAATAAAATTAATATACATAAAATATATGTTTTTGTCAAGTTTTCTTAACAGAATATGATGTAGGCGGTTCTATTTTTCAATTTATTAACCGAATCACCAGGTACGAACATATCCCATTAAAAAATTATTTGTTTCAATTTAAATATTTCTATATACTGTGAGATCAGTTTTCTGTCAAAAAGATGATATTATGTGTTTAAGTGCAAACAACACTGAGCATCTCATGACTGAAAATTATTCGAGAAAAAAGTATCTCATAAAACAAGCATTCTGAGAGTATTGCATAAGCAATACATGTCCCCTACCGGGTTCCCCTTTTCTCTTTGGGGTGTCATTTTACTAGAGCCTGTGAATGAAAAATTGTTACTTAAATATGACATTTTGGTTATTACTTGAATATGAATGAAATGTATTGGATCTGCCTTACAAAGAAAGATTCTTGACGTCTTTGAATGCCATTTAACACACACAAATGCGTTGATCAGAACAGCTTATTTTACATAGTTGAACAACAATTTTATACCAGAAAAAATCAAACTTGATCTATAATTGTCACTATATATAAGGTATCCAGCAAGTTTCAAATCATGAAAATCTCGTTTAGAACATTAATCCTGTAGTGCATCACATCATTAATGTTAGTTAGTGCATCACGGACCTATTGTGAACCCAATGATTAATAAAATTAAAAATACCACAATTCCATCAGAAATCAATGAAGTAGAACGAAATGCAAACTTGATCCATAACTAATCAATTCATAAAAGCTATCCAGCGAGTTTCAATTGATGACAATCTCGTTGAATAGACATAAATTGAGTGCATCATGACATAAATGTAGTGCATCACGAACCCTATATTCAACCCAATTATAAAATCTTAAAAAATAAAAATACCATAATTCTTTCAAAAATCAATTAAGCAAAACGAAATAAAATTTATTTATAACTAATTAAGGTAAAGTCTCATACTAAAAACCAGCTCAATATCTGCAAGCGTTTAGGAGAAAAGTGCGGAAAACCCTGAAAAATTGAAAAGGTCGTAATTCCGTTAAAAATCCTTGAATCGGAACGATATTCAAACTTGATTCATAACTCATCAAGATACACCAAAGTACCAAAATTAGCTCAATATCTGCCAGCGTTTAGAAAAAAAGTGGGAAAACCAAGTGGGACAGACTGACACACAGACGGGGACAGACAGCAGACGGACGGACGGACGGACAAAACAGACAAAAAGACAGACGGACAGACCGAGGAAACCTATAGTCCCTCGGTTTCACCGGTAGGGGAAAAACAAGCAACAATTAATGCTTGCTAAAATTATAAGTATTTGTTCGTGTTTATAAGGCATAATATTAAACTGATCTGTACTGGCTACAGGGTCCATTACCAAAAATAGTGTATTGTGATCAGTTCCAGAGGTAACAATTTGTGTTTAATTATCTTAGCTGTAAGTACATTTGCCCATAAGATTATTCCTATGTTTATAACTGAGCAATCAATTCTTTTCATTGCATCAAAATTGCGTCAATTTTTTAAAACAAATTTTGCCGCCAAATATCATACACGTCAAAATAATAGTTTACAGTAAGTGTAGTTTAACTATTCCCTATAAAAGTTATATAACTCCCCTCAAATAAAAAAAATAATTGAAATCAAAAATGCTTTTATCAAGATTTCAAAAATTTAAAATAAAGTAAAAATAGCAGACATTGTAACAATCAATAAATGTCTTGACTTTGTCTTATCAAAAAAACCCAATTATGACTGTAACCTAATAACCAGTCCTAATTTCTTGTGGACTACTAGAAGATGCATATCATCTGTTTTTTGTTTGTAAATATTATGTAAAAGCAAGAATTCCCTTTAAAGAATAAGCAATTGTCATTAAATTATTTACATATTATTGATGTACATTTAATGTATGGGGCGATGGTTCTCTAACTTTTGAACAAAATGCTGAACTTTTCAAGACTATTCAAACTGTCTTAAATGAATGTGGTCGTTTTTCAAAATAAGTTTTACTTTTTTTCTCACCATCTCAAATTATATTTGTATATTTAAAGAATGTATTCCTTTCTATTGCTACAATGTGTACAATGTATGTAGTAACCATATGTATATAATTTTGTTTTACTTTGGCAATTTTATAAAATGTTGTATTAGGAGAGGACTATCTAAATTACTGAACTTGTGTCCGATCTTTGACTTTGTCAATGAAATATGTTCAATTCAATTATGACTCATATCATTTTCTTTGGAAACGTGCATTTAAAATATATCAAATGTACATGCATTACGTGATTAACATCCTGTTATAAATGTCCCAAGGCATTCTGTGCCCACACACCAAAATATAACAAAATAGTTACAAATTAAAAATGCTGGTAAAACTTAAAACAATATAAATGATAAGTCTTTACTTAAAATCAAACAGTAAAAAAAAAACTACATCAGACAAAAAGTAAGATTTTTTAAAAATATTTAATATCTAAATTTGACTAAAATATGTTATATTTTTCCTGTTGCCCTTAATTAAACATGTATTGTTTTGAAAGTTAGCATGTTTCACAACCCCCTCCCCCCTCAGTGGTTGTCTTTACTCTAGATTTTCCGTACACACTTTTCTTAATTTGTTTTTTTTTTTGGTCACGTATAATATCTGCCATTGTTATATATGACGTTTGGAATGCTTTTAAAATATATCATAAAATCCTTGACCATTTTTTTTCAGTGAATTTCTTTTATTCTTTGTGAAGTTACTTATTTTAAAGGATGAGGACGATTATACTTCTTTGTGTTGTGCTTTTTATCTCTCTTATGACCGTGGAAGAAGTGGAATCGAGCTGGTGGCGGCAAAACTGTAGATGTAAATGCAGTTGGAGGAGAGGTTGTTCGTGCAGTTGTCAAATAAAAAAGAGGAGTGCGGTAATGTTCACTCGCTGAAGACAATTTCTATTTTTTGACATGAAACATACCATTGGCTATAGAATGAAAAGAGAGGTTGCACGGAAGGAAGTTGGTCAAAAATTTGTTTTCAACAGACCGCATTGTCTGGAGAAAAAGTATTTATGCGCTTAAATCAAGTTTAAGGTAGTAGCAAAAATTATTTGTGGGGATAATAAATTTTATAAAAAATACTTAAGTTACACTGGACTGAAAATTTACATTGTTGAGAATGATTGCATGTAGCCTTGACTTGATCTAATCAGTGACGATGTTTTTTTAAATATATAATTTGCTTTGCATCTTGCAAGAGTTGTTATTAATTTGAAACTCACAATAAAAAATTCAGCTTTTGTGAATATAGTTCTTATACATTAAGAAAGAAATCATTGTTATAAGGTTAATATTTTCTGAATTAAAATTAAAGCTTCTCTTTAATTCTTTTAATACATACATGCACATACATGTATATTGAATTTATCACTGTCAGTAATGGTTATAAGATAAAACTGTCCATTATGTGGGAATTATTAACGCCAGGCGCGTTAGCGCCGAGGATAGTCTAATATCGACTAATGGAGAGGCTTATAACTTACTTAAAACATTTCACCATTGTCGAACACTTCCATTGTTAACTTATTGGACAGCTACAGGTAAGGTCTCGTTCTGCTTGAATGACTAACTGGCACTGTTCATCAAGTTAGGTCAAAGAAAACCAGTTTTGGTTTTTCTTCTGATTTTATTAATTGTAGGAATCATCGAGAGGTGTTTTATATCGATAAATATGAACATTAACTTTGTTTAGTCTTATTTTCCGCATTGCGACATTTTTTATCTAAACTACGCATGCGTAAAAGTCAGTTCTACTAAATTCTTGACAATTTATTCATTTTACAACGCAACAACCACGGATGACGACGTGCATTTTGATTTTGAAAAAATACCTTCAGAATCGGGTGTTTTGACGATGCCATTTACCGATTACACCAAGATGCCTCGGTTCAAGTTTTTACTATGAAATCCGATATATATTCTTATGTTTCGGAGTTTCCCGTTAACAGGTAATTTTTGTAAAGCGATAGGATTTGAAGTATTTTAATCCTACAACTGTTTAAGCATTTTCTTTGAAATTGAAGATTATTTCTGGTGTATTTTTTTTAAATGCACACTTTCTCTTTTGTGTGCAGGTTTCGAACTCGGAGGATTTTACCCTAGCCATCCTTTAAAACAACGAAAAGCACTCGCTCAAACGACGAATAGGTTGACAAATGGTGATAAATCACTGAACGAATTACAGATTCTGTTGGAATTTCGTGAGCAAAATTTTGTGCTAAATGTGTAAAAATGGATATTTAAATTTAAACAAAAAGCCCAAGGTTGTGTTTAAGAATACGCATTCTTCTCGTGAATTCTTTGTGTCCATTGGATTTATATTATGTTCCGTGAATCAAGCATTAGGAAATGAATCTATTAAGCAATGAACGGTGAATTCAGGAACTTTATGATGGGAGCCACGGATGTGTCTACAAATGAATCTGAGACATTCAATTCACTGGATTTTTTGTGCCATTTTCAATAGGATTTTTTGTGAAATACTAACATTTAACGCTAGCCTACTATTTTCCTACGTTGTTCATATTAAATTGTTAGATTTGTCATTGCCTTTTAACTGCTGTTTACTTATTTGCCTCCTCTGTTCTCATTTTAACGTTACCTGTACCTGTCCAATAAGTTGAAACTTATTGGAACCCACAGGTAACTTATTTGGGCGGGGTGCAGGACAATAACAAATTTATTGAACAGGTTTAACAAAAGATGAGTCACAGAAATGTTTTAATCATATTTATTTTTTTGTCGGAGTAAAACTATTTTAAATGCATCAAATAAAAAGCATATTTTTCTTCTTCATTACAGCAGGAGCAATTTGCAAAAAGATTTCCTCAACCTGATGACACTTACTAGGTAATTATATCATATGTTCATAATTCGTTTACTGAATTGTATACTGGCTTTGTATTTCTTCCTGATACTTATTTGTTTAAACACAGCTTGAAGACTTGACAGCGGATGAATGAGAGACTGATACAACGCTAGCTGTTAGTGCTTGCACTCATATTTTCTCTTTGCTCTAAGAGTATATTTAAGTAAATCGATATACATTATATATATGTTTTTGTCATGTATAATTAATAAGATAAGATGAATTTTTTTTCATTTTTATTCACTCGTTAATCCAATCAAACTATTTTTCATATTCTACGTGTACCAGTTTTCTGTTCAATAGATGATATTAAGACAACGAGCAACACATTGTTTCATATTTACGTTGTACATATTTAACTTGAAAAAGATAATAATTGTTTTCAAACTACTAAACTTATGATAAACGTGTTGGCTTTTCAATATTCAACTTCCCTAACTATGCAGCAATATACATTCATCAGTTCCATACGGAGTTCATATCATTCACTTGATTTGATTCATACGAACATGCTCTGCGCATGAACAATTTCTAACACCAGGGTATTGAAAGCAAGTTGAGGAAAGAATAACAGCAGTCTCGTTTAAAGTCATCATTTCGTACGTTCTACGTTTATGGTCTATCAGCATATAAAAGAACAAGGTTCACTTTTGCCTATTTTGGGCCCCGTGAATTTCTGAAAAAATGAAACTGCATAGTTTTACTTCACATTGCATTAAATATCACTTAGATCTTTACTGACTGCATATCTATCAAAAATACATCATTTTCTGGCTATAATGCATTATGACGTCACCGAATTGGTCAATTTCCTCATATTCTGAAAAGTCTACAAAAACGGGCCCAAATTTTTTTCGCTATTTTTTATATTTAATATATAGCGCAACCTCTGATCTAAAATATGCAAATAGTAAATGATAGAACTGTTTCTGAGGATCAAAAAACATGTTTTATTTTTTAGAGCAGAGACTGCGCTCATATAATTTTTCCTCACTGAAAGTACTCAATTATACCTGTTTACCTAAAAATTCAAGAACATTGCAATTTCATAAAGCCAGTTCTCCAAGACCTGAACTTTTAGAAGATTTTTTTTAAATAGGATATGAAAGCACCAAGTCTCTATTTTATTTTAATGCTTCAAATAGAAAATCAAGTGTTGATCAATTAATTGGTATATCTACAGGGCCATTTTATGCATAAAGTGAACCGACTTCTTTATCAATTAATCAATTGTTGACTATATTTTTCATTTCATTGTGGGTCATTTTATTTATACAATGAAAACTGTTTAATCCGACACCTGAAAAATCTGACAAACAGTGAATTTCGACGTTAAATTTCTTTCCCATTTTAGTATTTCCCTTGTTTTTAAACTGTGCAATCCGACACCCTTTCTATTCCAACACAAAATTTGTCTCCCAGTGCATGTCGGATTAGACAGGTTTCACTGTATCCTCTGATCATGAACTGTTCCGGGATTTATTTTTGTATTCACATATGTTTCAAATTTAGATATATTACATGAAAAAGGCCTTAATGGTAATCAACCGAGCTGTATGATAATCGTAATTACTTTAACTTTCCAATCAACCACTTTTCTTAGTTATAGAGCAATATAGATGCTACGTATGTACAATTTCTAAAATCGAGGTATATAAATAACAAAAAAGTTAAAGAAAGAAAGATATCATTAGTCTCCTTTAAAATCATCATTTCGTTAGTTCTATGGTCGAATCAATGACCTTGTCAACAAATACAATTTATCATTGTGTCAAATGCTGACTGACGATTTTGAGGTCCGTGTTTGCTGCTTCTATTTTGTATTGTTTCATAAACCTTTGAGCTTGAATAATGCTTGTCATCTTCATATATTTCATCTAAACAATTTTTGCAATCTTTAAAAATAGATCTTATTTAAAATTTGATAATAATAGGTTGTCTTATATAAGAAATTCTATTTCAAAGATAATGGATTGAAAAAATAAAAAGTCCTCTATATATGGAACAGGGCACATGTTCGTGCAGACAATCCTATACATAATTACAGTATATCCGGGTCCGTATGTATTATACGTCGAATGATTATGGGTATCCAGTCAGCATCTATAGGATATCCCTGTACTAAAAAAGAGTTACAAAGTTTGAATTTCTGCTTCTAAATGCATATATTTCAACGCAGCACTGTTAAGGCCTACTTTGAGAAATCAATGGAAAATAGACGTGCAAAAAAGGGGGATTTTTTTTAACTGAATTTATTTTAATTGAGCTGTTTTATTATCACAGAATTTAAATACTTATGGAAATAGCGTAGTATAACTAACTCTGTACTGTATGAAGTTTGGTCCCATCGATGGACAGTCACGCGATGGATGCCTAGTTCGTGTACTGAATGTAGGTAATTAACAAATTTCAATATCGCAAGGAGATACCCTAGTTAAAATTAAAAATTCAAGCTATTAATTGTTTCTGTATACTTTGTAGTTTCTGAAAAGTGCTGCTGCTTTGAATGGAATTCGCGTTTTAATACTAACTTACATTTTTAGGTAAATAAGCCAATGTCGAATTATGTTTGACTTTTGCCAAATATTTTGTGTACTTTTAAAATCACGCCCTCGATTTAAAGAAAGCAGCATCACTTTTCAAGTTAAGAAAAATATCCTTTATTTATATTTTAAAAAAAATGGTTAAGATCTATTCACTCTATGCCCTTGCGAAAGTACGATTTTATGAGGCATCTCGATGTAAAATATACTTAACCTGTTCATAAAAACACGGCATAATTAATAACATACATTATTTTGATAGTTGATGAATAATCGCACTAAAAAAGGGTATACATTGGTATTAATCGACTATTTGAAACTAATAAATAATATTCCGTTTAAGAGCCAGTCCGCGAGAAATCCATGCAAAATTTAAAACTCGTCCAAAGGGAAGGTTGCAATTTGTTAGTTTTTAGTTGCTTAAAATTTTCTACATATAGATAGAAGTCAGAATATCCACACAAAAATGTCGAACCCTGCATCTATTTTTGGTAACAGCTCATTTAATTTGCATATTTGTCGAAAATCAAAATTTAATGACAAATCTAAAAAAATTGATCAAGTCAAAAAAGTCAAAAGGATCCTGCTTCATAAATGAGACCTGTTTTTCTAATGGTCAAAATAAACCAGGTTTTGACTGTTTGATGTGTGATTACAATGACAATGATACTTACTGGACACTGAAAACAGGTACCGGTATATTGATTGTAATTGTCAAGTATACCTTTTTTCATATACAATTCTGTTCTATTTATTTATAAGAATGTTTTTTTTTTTATAGGATCCTGTTTGATTAATGAAACGTGTTATTCTGATGGACAGAGCAGACCAGATTTCGATTGTTACATATGCAACCATACCTCATCTGTTAGTGATTGGACATCCAGACAAGGTTGTCACTTTGAATTCATTTTTGCCAAAACATTGCTCTGTCTTCAAAAAAAGACGTATTCACTGTAAGAAATAAAAAAAAAAGACATTCAAACATTTTATTTAAAATATCATGTGGCTGGCTTTTCTTAAGCATGGAAACTTAGACTTCAATACATTTTTTTAATGACAAAATAATTTTGATGCGGGGGTTGATATTATATATGAGGGTTGTGAAGGTTTGTTTCATTTGTTCTAATTTGTGGTTGCTTCTTTTTCCTCCTGATTTAACTTGAATGACCTTGTACTGAAAAATTGGACATTGAGAAATTTTTAGTTTGTATAGGTGTAAACATTAATCTTATCAATTATATTATGTAATTATGTAACTGACTGGACATTCAGAAAAGGTATATTTCTTACGACAAAATGTATTTCAATATCTTTTTTCCTTCGCTTTACCCTTTGAATGATTATGTGTGATCTTTTGATTGAAACATTTTTTGTCACCAGTTTATTTTCAGTTTTTGTTTTATTTTCAATGTCATGGTCCAATTTACACAATTAATGAAGAAAAACGTAATTCAAATGAATATTATATTTTTTATACATGTATTTATAGATCCTAAATCAATGAGTATGATTTTTTAGGCACTTAAGATGCTCGTTTCTCTCAAGACCAAGGTTGAAATTAAATTAGATTTATTGTTACTTTAAGAATGATCTATGGTCTACTTTGGTTTAAAATATTAAGCTTGGGAAATACATGTAATATCTCCATGTTGTAAATTAACTTTGAAATACCATACTTTGCTACAATTTCACATCTTTTAAATAACATTCTATTACCATATTTATGTATTATTTCTATGATATTTAAATGAAAACGAGAAGATTATTAATCTAATATCTTTTTTAGAATAGGAATAACTGATTTGGATACTGCATTTAACTTTCTTTTGCTTATTATAGGCCCTTGTTACCAATTTGCTGGAGTTAAATTGTTATCTCCCCTTGTTGGAACTCTTTAGTATTATTGGGTAAAAAGTGACAGGTATGTCAATATGAAAAGAAGAAAATCATGTATGATCATTTTTTTCTTCACTTAGGGAGTTGTTGTGGAGCATTATTGCACTATGAAAGAGGGAAAACTTATTTTAAGATATTTGAATGTAAGAAAGAAAAAAGTGAAAGGTCATCAGATGTTTTTTTTTTTTATTTGGGGAACAAGCAAATACATGTAGTAGCTATGTTTTCTATAATATTCTGTCCTCGAGGTATCTGCATGTATTTTGTGATAATTTTGTGGTAATTAACAGTTACAAAATTTTTCCTAACAAGTATGATTGAATAGAAAATTAAATCAAATAATAACAGATATTTTTATAAGATATATGTAATTGATATTTTGTTTAAGGCACATGGCCCTGCTCAAGTTCAAGATCATTTTATTCACTCAAACCATTTCAGGTACATGAGGACAATGAAGAATACTTGCAACATATAAATTCAGGTCAGAGGTACAAGTATATGATATACATAATCAGAATATGAAAAGGAAGAGAAAAAAGAAAAACACATATGAAACATGTCATAATGAAATAAGCGAGGGGAAAAATCATGGAGGACTGACTAACTAAAATTATATATTTTCAATATAAACATATGTTGTTTTCTTAGTGTCTTAGCAACTTGTTTTGTCATCAGTTGAGAAAATATAAGAATACATACAAGTATTTGATTGCATACTTTCAACAAATTCAAAAATAATTGGTAATTACAACTTACATGTAAATTGTTTACGTTTCATAAATTTAGTGTGTTTTTGAGTTAACCAAACACCGTCATCCCTAGGCATATTTTTAATTTTACATTACACACTTTAAACTACTTAGTTACGTAACATTCATATAGAGATTCATTTATTCGTTTAGAGTCAGATCTCCCATTAAAAATCATCAGCTCAAAAGGAGATGCCACCGATTTAGGTACCCCACCGATAAAGGACCCTCCACGATATATATTGGCAGAATTATTCGGGGGAGGGTACTACACCCCCCCCCCCCCCAAAAAAAAAGAAAACATGAGTCGTTACTGCAGCCAAAACTTATGCCATTTTGCAGTACAAAATGGTAAACATTTAAAACCGGCTTGAATTTAACATCTATAAACATGATATAAGACTAGATTCATATTCATTCAAATTGGGGGGGATCAAATTTTGTCAAAATTATTTTCATAACATTATTAATAAAATTGTATAGGCTTTGTAAATTAATACTTGGTATTATTCTGAATAACCATAATGGTATTATAAATACCATTGCAGACAGAGTTTTATTTTGAAGATAAATGATTTTTTTAATATGTTATATGTATCCACTGAAAACAGTTGGGGGAGGGGGCGTGTTAGTCGAGAAAGGATTAATAAATTCATTTTCACGGTCAGGATATGAAATATATGAGTGTATCTAGTACCTAATCGTTTAACCCTATCCACCTCCCCACAATTTACATACTAGTATTGAAATGGATAAAATAATGAAAAATGATACAGGTTCTGGAGGGGTGTTGCTAAAACGAGGAACGGAAAACGGCACAGAAAACCTATTACATTTTTTATTTGAGATTAAATCACTTTAAATGCACAAATTTATTAACAGTATATATTTATGAATTCAATCCACCATTATTTATACAATTTGATTTATTCATGTTCATAAAATCTCTTGTTCACGAAAATTGCAGTCATAGCAGTGGCGTAGAAACGATTTTGAAAGGGTCGGGGTGTAAAATTAAACTTACCTGAAAAGAACTCCTTTATAGAGTATTTTGTAAAACATCTCCTGTCAGTATTTTAATAAGATTGCGTAATTGCTCGTAATTACTGAAATGATTATGTACCGCACGAACATGTATAGAAGCCTATGTTATCGTAGTTTATTTTCAATTTTCCAAATATTGAAAATTTATTCAGTGTTTCTTGAATTCACGGATTTATTAACACCGTGAATATAGCGAATATTAACACGGCGAGTTATTTTCCCCATATACAGTATTCTCCATTTCTCCAGTTTGACATTGAGGGGAAGACACTTCCGGTTCCGTTTCCATTGATATTACGTGATAAATTCTAGGATGATTTTGTTGTGTGTGTTGAAAATCTAGCAATTTCTAATTGTTAAAAGGCATTTAGGTATGCTTTGTAGGTTTTTCGGGCATTAAATATAAAGGGTTTAAGTTAAATAAAGTCATACAGAACTCTCGTTAACTACGACCAGCTTGGGCCATTTCACCTTCACTTTCATATTGCTGTGGGGACAAACACGGCATTTTAATCACACTGTTTTCTGTTTTTCGTTATCAATTAAAGTTTTTAGCCATCATATGATAAGTATGATAAGTATTTATTTACCCTTTTATATGACTAACACTTTATTTTTATCATTAGAAGGCAATTTTAACACGAGGACTCACTTATTTTTTGGTTAATTTACCAGATGTTACTCGTAGCGTAAAAGAATATAAGGAGAAAATGTTTTTTACAGAACTGTTTTAGTTAAAGTTTTGCCAAATTCCTTTTAATGAACAATAATTTTCATTTTATAGTTTTAATCTATTACTTGAATTTTTTATTATGAACTCAGATTTCATATCCTTCTATATTTAAATAAGACAATACGTGTAAATTTACATGGACATCCTACAGTATGTTACATAGATTGTTTTTCTTTCTTATATTATCGAGCTGGCAATGAAAAATAGATGTCCTTGTTCTACAGAACTAGAAATACATGACTGTATATCAATTGATGCTAGGGTATACAACTACAGTTCCGTCTCCTAAAATAAAGAGAGTTCAGCAAACCTGTAACTTTGAACAAGACTAATACTAGAAGTACTTAATTGTTTTGATTCTCAATAGTTTTTTGAAGAGAAAAAATCTCGGAAGGGACGTTAAACAATACACAATTAATCAACCAATCAATAATATTTGTCTTTTGCCTTCTACTCCTTGAGACTGATACTTTTTTGTTCTATTAATTTAACGGTACTGTTAATGCTTCAAAAAAGAAAAAAAAATCATTTCTCTAAACATCTCAGCCATGACCTTGTTTAATCCTACATCTATTTGCATGGAATCTAATCACGTTTTTAAATTGAATATTTTTTTATTTTCATTCAAGAATTTTATTATAAGAAGAGGGGTTATAGAAAAAATATTTCATCAAATATGCCAAAATATTTGTTCTGTCGCTTCAAAAGAATTAAATGATCTCTTTGAAAAGCCCAGAATGTCCTTATTTGTATTCTTTGATACCAGAATACATTTTCTAACTTATAAAATTGGATATTAAAAAAAAACATGTAGTGAGCGCATTCTTGCCCAAATTTCTGAAAAGGACAGTAGGTGTAAAATGGTTTGAAATTCAACAATAACGGGAGAATTTGGGGCAAGCCTGCGCGCGGAGTAGACTATTTTCAAAAAGATACAAAACGCCGACAGTTGTTTTTTTTTTCACTATGTACGGGTATTTACATGTCATTGACCTCATTGTAACCTGCAATTTGAGTTTTCAATTTATCACTTAATCTGTAAGCTCAGGTGACTATGTGAATACAAAATACTCAATAAATCACGTTGCTGTAGCTCCGATTAAAATTTCATCGACCAACTATTTCGTCCATTCCATTTCAATTATGAAAATTAATCAAAGAAATATATCTTTTTCTGTCAAGTGTTTTTAATAGGGTAATGGAATATTTAATCGATATTTTAATTCTATGCGGGTAAAACAATGTGGATGTATAGATGGTTTAAAAACGGAACACTTACTGGGACAAAAAAAACAAAACAAAACAAACAAGGACACTCATATATTTGAGTTGAAAACTTAAAAAAAATAATTCTGCCTTACAAAAATAGTTATTATTATAATGGGACACAGTTCTGAGATTTTGTGGTAGATTGGAACAAGCAATAAATGTATGAATAAAGAAATCCTTCATTTGCTAAGTCCGAGTAAAAGACCTAAATGTCGCCGACTTAAGCTGTAGTTTAGTAGGCCTAATGTCTTAGTATAAATAAAAAAAACTTGATGTAATGGTCGTTAAACAACAAACAAAAATCCAGTACATGCACAGTTTTTAAATGGCATTATGTCCAAATTGTTAAAGTGCTAAAGTTCTATAAGTTATAAACATAGTAACTGTAACACAGAGGAAAGAAGTGTCAATTTCCATCTTGATAAGATGTACAAAAATATATGTATGTACATATCTATTAGGTATAAACGGAGGGGTAGAAAATACCCTTATTTGAATGGACAATTTAAAAAGCTTATAAAATATTCCTTTGCACGTTCAATTTAGAATATAGATGCAAACAAATTATATTACACTGAAGCTGTTGCGAAAACATGAATGACTGTTTTAGTATTGTTAATGTTCTAAAACTAAAGTCGGTTTTCATTCACCCTGTATTCCTTTAAAGTATAAATTTACATTTTAATGTAATTAACCTTTTAATTTCAAACGCTTCAAGGTTATATTTGTCAGGAATACTATTTATTTCCCAGATGTCACTAGGGCACAAAAAATATAAATAAGGAGCTGTATGCTATTGAAAAATTGAATTTTAGACGAAGTTCAAAAGGTACGTACTTAGGACTTTCTATCTAAACATTTCTTTTTAAATCTACATATAAAATTTATTTTGCAATCTTTATTGTGTTTATTATAGTATTTAATTGATATTCAAATAGATGAGAAGCGTGGTTTTCTTGGTTTTCCTGTTGACCCTTTATTGTCTGGTCCGAGTGGGGGAGACCAAAGGCTGTGTTTGTGTTTGTCATAACAGACACTGTCATTGTCGTTGTTCTCGCGAGGTACGTACAGGAAAGGGTAAGAAAGTATTGATCTTATAACATCATTTGATTTTTACCAGCACTACTACATTTAAAATCCAAAACTTTATAACATTTAAGAAGCTCAATCATTCCTCATAATTCCATTGATATAATATATCTATCATTACATGTATATATAACTTAAATTATTATGCTAAATAGAGCAAACACATTTGGAACCTTTAATAATCAATTCCTCATAAAAATTGGTTTAATATATTCAATATATAATGACCATATTTTGAACCTTATAAATGAATGGTCCGAAGCGATTAATCATGGTACACTTAGATTTATCATAAAATAAACATACTCCATTAGAGGAAATAGCAAAATTCAAGTTATTATTCATTTAAATGCACTTTGATTTTGATATTGAGGTCTACGGGCAGAGCATGTTTTATTAAGATAATGAAAAAAAATGTAACTTGAATTGCATGCAGTCGTCATGGTGCATGTATGCATTAACTCTCTTTTTATCAAAATTTGAATTAAAATGAAACATTTACCATAGATATTTTGAAAAAAAAAGTGAACATGAGATTCCTTTTTTTCAATAAGGGCAGACAACTCTTCAAAACTTTTCAAGGTATAAAATGATCAGCCTCATATTTGTTTTTAGTTCTGTGAATTGGGTTCATTTTATTCTCATTTTTATCTAGCAATGTATTTTTAACTGGTTTTTAATTAATCAAAATTGTTCAAATTCATTCGGTATATGTCGAATACATAAATTATTGAATTTCATCTATGAAACTACATACTTTTCTGTTTTCTTATTGACATATTTAAAAAAGAAAAAAATTCATGAAACAACAAAAATCACTTATTTGGATTTGAACAAACATAGAGCATAAGGTTCCTTTATTAGCTGCTTGTAATCTTTTTGGTTACCTTTTTCCCCTTATCTATCTTTTCTTTATACTTTTGTATTCCCTAGGATCTGGCAAACGGTCTCAAAGAAGAACATAAAAGAGTAAGTATAAGGATATCCTCAGAAAATTTAACCTTAAGATAAATTATATAGTTACTACATTTTATATTGTGTGACTTTGTATTTGAAACTTCTTGAACCTTTATATGTAGTATGAATATTTTTTTATTTAGATGGAAACTAGAGATGAAACATCAAATGATAGGTGGCTTCCCCAACACTACTGATGAACAGTGGACTAACATAATTTCATGTACACGTAACGAGGAGATAATTCTTTTTGGCATTAATTTGTAACCTTTGTATGTATTATTGATAAAAGTATCCCTAAATAAATTATGATTAGCATTCCATGTGGCTTTTCATTGTATTTTATCTTCATGTGGTAGAAGATTGAGCAATTTTGTTCAAACTATAATAAAGTACAGTGCGTTGATTTAATACTAGTTATTCTCGGACATTTTCAAAAAAATCTTAAATAGAACATAAAGGTTACACGACGTACTAAATAAAGAATTTTTGCCTCTAGTGTATTCATACTTCCATGTTCGCAGCAATGATTCTACATAAAGGTCTAAGTTAAAAAACAAAATCGAAGGAAAGGTTAAAGTAAATAAATAAAATCTTACTTTAAATCAAATGTCCAATATCTAAATATAGAAGAAACATGGCAACTATCATAAAGCTAAACAAGAGACTTAAGAGTCACATCTATCACCAGAAAACGTTGGCTTGTAACATTCAGAAAAATACTCGTTTTGTATCAAACAGTTTAAATATGACCAACCACTGTTATGCAATTTTTGAGATTTTATCATTTTTTCTATGTATTTCTATATGAAACTTTTATCGCACATTGCTGCCCCCTGCCCCCTCCAAATCAGGATTTAAACAATCATTAATATACACTACTTGAAAATACTTCCAAACAAAGGATGAGGTGACTTGCGGCCCCTCGTATACTGACAGAAAAATAAATGTCAAATTTTTACTAAAATTTTTGTATGTAACTAATTACTGATATGTGTACTTTTATAGAGTACTATTTTAATTAAACAAAAATAGCAACGTGATTTGAAAGATATAAATCTTTTATTGGGGTAGGGGTATCATGTTTACATTCAATTCCCATTGCATTTTAACCCCGCCCCACTTTTTGAAGCCCTTAAAATATACGAGCGCAGATAGGTACAATTTTCTCCTTTGGCTGGTCACTGTATTTTATTGAAATCTACCTATATGTGAAAGGAGAAAATTGTACCTTACTGCGCTCACATGCTATTTTTTTAAAATAATTGAAAAATCTAGTTGGCCTTTCCCATTATAAACAGATCGACGGAACTAGATTTTCTGACGCAAGAATGAATTCATATGTTAATCAAGGCACAGGCGATATTTTCTAACTGACCAATCAGCTAAATGAAATTCGTTACGAGTGAGTACCACAAAAATACTACGGAAACTTGCTTGGAATTTTACTGCTTTCCGATAATTTTTTATGCATTTGAGACACAGATTAGACACGGATCTATGTACCATTTCCGAGACCACTGTAAAATTTATATACAGTTACAAACAATTGATGGAATACGTGTACATGATATACATTTAAGTATTGTAGCGTGTTTGGTGAGCAATTCGCTAGGTCTACACGTATTCCCGAGTATCGGTGAATACAAGTTTCATATGAATTTCGTGTACTAAAACAGTAAATGCTGAAAATCCATGCGCATTTTTAAGTATAAACAGCATTAGCTGACCATTATAAAAGTTTGAAATGTAGAAAAGGATAACAGGTAAATTTACCTAAACCAATTGTCTGCTATAAAATGTACAAGTAGTAAACCAGCATGTTTTGTTGTTCTGTCCTCGGATTGGACAATGACTAAGTGCGAAGTAATAACAATAGCCATATAAGGTCTTCTCGGACGCGCATATCCCTCTATTGTACTAAGACCTGCCCATTCTCTTGCCATGAAAGAAAATATTCTCACAAACCTGGCCGAATTTAGCTGTGATAGGGTCTAAAAAATCAAAGATAATGCAGTATTCCTTATAATTAAAATGTGTCTGAACCATTGAAACTATTCAAAAGGCGTCGTATTTATTCACTCATGTTTGAAAACTAACAACATCGTCATAGATTAAATATAATTCGTCGTGGAAAAAGGGGTCCAAGATAGCAATAATGTCACATCATCCATTGACTAACCGTAGCTTTTATGTTCTCGGGAAAAAGATTTTAAAAGATTTTTCTTATGTATTTCTGTGTTAATTTGAAACTTTAATCCCCATTTTGCCCATAGCTTACATCCATCAGGCAAGATTTGAGCAAATTTGAATCTCTACTGCCTGAGGATATTTAAATATAAATATGACTTATATTATGGCTTTTCTGTTTTAGAGAAGAAGGTTTTTATACGTTTTTACTAAATATTTTTATGTTAAACTTAGATCGCCAAATATTTCCGAACCCTCCCATCAGGAGTCATGATTTGTATAAAAAAAGAATCTACAATACCTAAGGATCCGTCCATATGTATATTACCTAACATGGTTTTGCTGTTCTTGAAAAAAATATCAAATGCTTTCCAATATATTCCGGTGTAAAATGTTGATTATATTGCCCATTGCTGCCCTTCTCTTTCCTGAAGATAATGATTTGAACATATATGAACTTAAACTACATCAGAGGTTGCCATACAATATGAATAATCTTTAGCGTGTCCTTTTTGTTTTGAAAATTGTTAATTAGGTTTCTTTCCTTTCTTCCTATATAAAACTTTAATCCAACAATGTGACCCCGCCTTACCCACAAGGTCATGATATGAACAAATTTAAATGAACACTATCTCTCTACGATAACATAGTTTAATTTTTTTAAGTATAGTGGTTCTTGGTTTTTTTTTTTCAAATGCCATTAATTTATAATGGAATCTTAATTATTTTCCCTTAAAATAAGACATTACCCTTGATTTAAAACACTTAAGTTCCTTTTACCACAATTGAGTTCTTTTTTTATCATTACATATACTTTTAAGTCCCAAGTATACTTTATGGCAAGCTTGGTTAAAATTGGCCGAGTGGGTCTTGAGAAGAAGATGAAAATGTGAATAGTTTACAATAACAACAACAATAACGACTACGAACAACAGACAAATTTCAACCAGTTAATTACTAGTATTTCATTTGGGCTCTTGGCTTGTGGTAATGGAATTTCAAACCCATTTGTACACAAAAGAGTGTTCTTACAAGTAAAAATATTTCAAGGAATTACACAAAGTATAATACAAAATACTGTCACAATTTCACATTAGAGATTGTACATGATATATACATGTATATTATTCTTAAATTTTAGAAAGATGTTTGTATTGGGTTTTTCCCTATAAAGAGGCATTTGAAAGTGTGCATTTTATAAATATGATGACAAATATAAAAGCGGATTTAGAATTTACGCTTCTTACACTAACCAGTAAGCAAATATGCCAATATGCCATATATGAGCCCTATTGGACTTTTGCAAAGACTCTGACTTTTACAGTTGACGGCTGACTTGGACTTTTGAACCTGCGTTATGTACGGAGGTAGGAATTGATAATACACTGTAGATATGACAACATCAAAAGAGGTTAAAGTTATGGTAGTAGGGGCTTTGACATTATTTACCAAACAAAAATATAATTGGGAGTAGAATAACATTCATTCAGATATCCTACTTAAGATAATTAGTACATCCTTTTATCTTCAATAACTTACGTACTTACTTACTTAAGTACGTTAAAAATAAAGAGGAAAAACATTTTGGAAGGAAAAAACGACAGGAATTAGTCAAGGTTGGAATGGAGGATGTTGAGGGCAGCCTAGGATTGTTGTCGTTTCCTTTCTAGACAATGTAATATGGGTGTTGAAATAGCTCGTTATTATTGTTTTATCATACCCCAACTTGAAAAGCAGGAGGGTATACAGTAATCGGTATGTCCGTTCATCTGTAACGCTTCGGGGTACCCATCTCTTATCCACAATTGTGACAGAACGCTACGGAGGGGGTCACGTGACCGCCAATATCACGTGATTCGCGCATGCGCAAAACGGTTGTTGATGTTCATTGAAATCAGAGAGGATTTATTTAAAATATAATCAACACTGAAACCAAATATTATTTCTTTTATGGAAATTATTCAATTAGTTCGCGAATTTTTTGATCACCCCTCGTATATATCTCAGTTGATTCGATATGCGCATGCTCTACGTATGAACAATTTCTAAAACGAGGTAAATTATTGACAAACAAGTTGATGAAACAAGAATATCAACAGTCTCGTTTAACGTCATCATTTCGTAAATTCTTTGGTCGATACAATGACCTTGTCAGCAAATACACTATCATGATGAAATGCTGACTGGGGTTTTTCATACTAATTGTTAGTCAATTTATACACTGAATTGATGACGGATTTTCCCGTTATTTCACGATCAAGATAAGAAGCACACGTCCGGTGTGACCGATCAGCAAGGGATGCTCACGCCTCCATGGCACCTGATCCCACATCTGATGTTTCGGTGCTCCTATTTTTATTCTTTTATGGACTTTGACATTGATTACTGTTCATTATCTCGAGCCCAATATTCTTCTTATAATGACAACAAGAACCACGACGTAGTGGCAGACAACATTGGACAACAAGGCAAAGTCTTTATCATAATTGACATCAGATGCCAGAGAGAAGAAATAGTATTAAAGTAATGAGAAAAAGTTGTATACTTTGAAAAAATAAATGGACATATTCGATTTCTTTTGTCTGGAACATAAGTGAAGAAGGACAACTCTTCGCTTGCTTTCATACAATCATTTACAACACGAGTCGCCTTCCAAATGAATATCTTCATTTTGAGAATTAAATAGTAAATTGATTCTTTTGATGAGAAGAAAAAATTCATTCTGAAAATATTTTTTTCTATTAAATTAATAACCATGCAGAAAAAAATTAAAAGGTTTTGTAACCTTCAAGTGAAACAAAATGTTTAACTTTTAAACAAAGCTCATGCTGAGAATTATTGATAACTGTAACAAGAGGCCCAGGGGCCATATCGCTCTCCTAAGCTCCGGCTATGTAAAACTAAAAGCAAAAATCAATTCAGTATTGAAAAATTTAAATACTAAAGTGGGTTCAAGTGGCATATCATGATTTGAACAAATTTTGAATGTACACCATATGAGGATGCTTCCATATAACTATGACCAATCATGGCTTTGCTGTACTTGAGAAGAAATTTTTTAAAGATTATCCCTATGTATTCCTGTGTTAAACTTTGGCCCCCGATTAGGGCGCCACCATTCCTCTGGGGGTCATGATTTGAACAAATTTAAATCTACACTACTTGAGGATGCGTCAACATATGTTTCATCTTTCCTGGCCCAGTGGTTCTTGAGAAGAAAATTTTCAAAGATTTTCCCTATGTATTGCTATGTTAAACTTTGAACCCCCCATCATGGCCCTACCATACTCCTGGGTATCATGATCTGAACAAACTTCAATCTGCACTACGTGAGGGTGCTTTTACATGAGTTTCATCTTTCCCGGCAAAGTGGTTCTGGAGAAGATTTTTAAAGATATTCTCTATGTATTCCTAAGTTAAGATATGACCTCCCCCATTTGTGACCCCATCCTAAACCTGGAGGTCATGATTTGAACAATATACACTATTAGAGGATGCCTCCACACGAGTTTCATTTTTCCTTGTCAAGTGGTTCTTGTGAAAAACATTTTTAAAACATGCAATTACTTTTCAACTAATTTATAAATATCTACCCTTGGAAAATGGCATTGTCCATCAATTGAAAACAATCTTGAATCCCTCCACACAAGGATACTTTGTGGCAAGTTTGGTTGAAATTGGCCCAGTAGTTCTTAAGAAGATGAAAATGTGAAAAGTTTATGACAACAATAACAACGACAGACAACAGACAAATTTTGATCAGAATAGCTCACTTGAGCCTATGGCTCAGTTAAGCTAAAGACATGAGAGAATCAAATTTTATTCTAAACGTAGTGTTGCTTTAAATAAAAAAAGTAATGACTTTTTTTACCGCACCCAACATTTATTGTCATGTCCATAATGCATGTTCTTCACACAGCAACAGAAATCACAAAAACAACACTTGATATAAATCCAAAGCATAATGACATGCAAGAAATTTGTAGCTGACATGCATTTGCAATTCATGCTTTGAATTGTTAATTAATCTGTCTATACTGGAACTTAAGCGTATTTAAAATCACGCCATAATGTAATTGAAAATGATAAAATTTATTATCGAGGAAGCGAGAAAGAAGAAGGAACAGAGGAGATATAAAACTTTTGATATATTTTTTATTTTTTCGAAAATACGAGGGTTGATCCAAAAGTAATGTCACTGTGTCAATATCTTTAATAATTGGCGTCATATTATCAAATATAATATACAAAAAAATGTATAAAACTAAATCTAATCAAAATTGAAAATTTCATTTAATAATGTTTACTTGAATTAATTTTATAGACGTTTAAAATATTAAACATAAGAGGTGTCGCTGTGTCACAACTAAACGTCACGTTTTAAATTGAAAATTGTTAGAATGAAAAAAGACAAACACATTAAAAAGCATCTAAAAAAACATCTAATCTCCCAATATTTTAAAAGACACAATTTTACGACATTTTCTAGTCTTAAGTTGAAAATAAAATGACGTCATTGCTTTTTGATCATAAACATTGTTGTTTTAATCTGGTGGATTGAACAAAAGAAATGTCGAAATGGAGAGAAACCGCTGAAACGATCTGTAATGCGGATTTTTTTTTTTTTTTTTTTTTTTTTTTTTTTTTTGTTTTTTTTTTTTTTTTTTTTTTTGGGTTTTTTTTTTTTTTTTTTTGTTTCAAAATGGGGAAATCGCCATTAGAAACAGTTACGATGATAATCGGATACCCAGAGGATGGAATATAAATAAGAGACTTGTTTAAAGATGGTTTCAGCGATTTTAAGCGGGTTATTGAATGATCAACAGAGGACAGGAAGACCGAAAAAGGGAGGTCAGGCGGAAACGTTCAATGGTGTCGGACGTTGTCCAAAAAGGGAGCAATTAGACGGTTAGAGCGATATGAGAAACTTTTTTTTTTTTTAATTATTATTTTTGAGAAACTTTAAGTTTTTCTTGTTGTACTGTTCAAAGAATTTTGACAGATTACTAAATTATGTATAGACTGAGTTAACAATGGGTGCCAATAGTTCTTTTAAAAAGAGAAATATGTGAGTGTTTTCGTGAATCTCAAATATTTTTGATGAAACGAAGGGGAAGCGTTTAAATGTATGACGGCGCGTACACGTCATATGACGTTATTTAGGTGCGGCAACTACCGTAATTGCACTTTGTATATAATTCGTTATTTTGAAAAGTATGAATCATTTTAATTTGATTTTTTCAAGACTGTTTGTAATATATTGCTTCGATCATGTATAATTTCATTAATTTATGTCGACTAGTAGCATTTTTATCGAAGTTGTGACATTACTTTTGGATCAACCCTCGTAAGTTGATATTCTCAACCACAACTAAGTTTACTAAATTTTGTGATATATCGAATGGGCTTTACTTAATGAGCCGCTGTAATTTAAAAGCAATAAACAATTTCTGCAACCAAGAATTACATTCTTTTCAGGTATATACATGTATTTATGAAAATATTGAGTAAATAATCCATACACACATTTCCGCGAGAAATAATTTAAAGCGGCAATAAGC
Organism: Saccostrea cuccullata; assembly: GCF_032062105.1. NCBI lineage: Eukaryota > Metazoa > Mollusca > Bivalvia > Ostreida > Ostreidae > Saccostrea > Saccostrea cuccullata. The sequence continues at coordinate 23,246 of NW_026932778.1, forward strand.
CTGCAAATCGTATGCTTTTGCATTCAAATTTCCCCAATATATCATTCAGGAATAAGGTAAAAAGTTGAATTAAGCATTTGAGAAAAAATAAATATTCCCTGCTCATACAAAATTAACTTAATTAGAATCTGCCGGAAAATCAAGGGTCGTACAACTTAGATCTGTTTACTTGTACCACGTGAATTCTAAAATAGCACGTGCATACAATGTAGGGTTTACAATTATTATGGAATTTTAAGTAAAATCAATTCTGAGAATCAAAATATCTTTACTCTACGGTAAATTAATAATACTTGACATATAAGTCTGCATTTATGAATTTAACATGATTAAGTATAAATGTTGACATTTTGTGTATTGGGGTGTAGGAAAGGAAAATCCATCAAATCATACGTCATCGCAGCAAAATGTCAAACATAATACCTTTCTGTAGTTCTAATACAATTTGCACTTCAAATTGTAATAAATTTTATATGTCATAAGTGCATTTCAACGTTGAGTTTACACTGTTTTATTTTTCTTTGAAAGCCATGGAGATATGAGAAATGATAGCATGTTTCAACAAACCTGTAGGGTAGAACCTTTGTGAGCCCCAGGTGAATGTCGCCGAGATCCCGTTTCTTCTTCATCCAATGATTATATTAATCTCCCAAGTAAACTTTTGTAAGCAAAGTTGCTTATTAATTTCAAGCCCTATTTTTGGTTTTTGATTTTCTTTTTGGTCGACTTTGTCAATGTAGCAGGCCTACCGGGCTTCCCTTTCTTACCATGCTGTTTTGTTTATGAAAACTATACGCATGCTCGATAGCATGGAATGTGGAACCTCGAACACGTTGCGATGGACCATAAATGATTATTAATTTTAATGAAATAATCAGAATTATTTACTTATGAAATTTGTAATTTTCTGAAAGTGTATTCATTTATGAGTATGAAAAAAATTCCAAATCCTATAGGAAAATTTTAACAAGTCTGTTTTTGATTGATTGATTGATTGTATACTGTTTAACGTCCCTCTCCAGAATATTTCACTGATATGGAGACGTCACCATTGCCGGTGAAGGGCTGCAAATTTAGGCCTTTGCTCGGCACTCAGGGCCATTGAGCAGGGAGGGATCTTTAGCGTGCCACACCTGCTGTGACACGAGGCCTCGGTTTATACGGTCTCATCCGAAGGACCGCCCAATTTAGTCGCCTTTTTCGACAAGCAAGGGGGTACTGAGGACCTATTCTAACCCGGATCCCCACGGGGCCAAGTCTGTTTTTGAAGAGATGCGCCGTATTGTCACTTTAAGAGAAGACGAAGTATATTGACGTATGGAAGCCGAGTTAGGACCAACAAAAATATTTTTGAATTCGATATAACGACTTCTCGAATTTGTTATAACGAATTTAATTCGTTATAAATATTTCTTTGAATTCGTTATAATGAATTAAATTCGTTATTACTATAATTTGTTATACCACATAAAAAATTGTTAATGAGAACATGGAGAATTAAACTTGTTTTAACGTATTCTGAATCTTGTTATAACGAATTGAAATTGTTTAAATGAATTCTTTCATTTGTTATTACGAATTAAATTCGTTAAAACAAATTCGACAAATCGTTTTATTGAATTCTATAGGTCCCGACTGTTGAATTAGATTAAACCAATTAAATTCGTTATAACAAACTTAAGACTTTGTTTATATGAACTTAATTTGTCATATCGAGTAAAAAAAAAAATTTGATAGCTCCTAAATTTGCTTCTGTAATGATATTAAGATTATTGACATCAACTTAATTTGATATTATTTTAGGGGTGGGAGAGTCAATGCAAAACTGTGCAAATAGATTTTTCTTCCACATTTCTATAACACTTTGCGAGGTGAAAAGATTGACAATTTTCAGACATTTGTTTGCGAAAGGTTGTTCTGTTATTTTTTTTAACTTTTTTTTAAAATTCCCATGGTGCTTGAAGAAACATTATTTCTAAAAAAAAATGAAATTTTAAAAATCAAATTAAAGATGTTCAAAAAAGATTTCTTTTGAACTAAATATTTCTTATCGCAATCGATTATATATATTAGAAAAAAAATTAGAATACCTGAATATAATTTATAATATATATAAATATATAATTTATAGACGAACTTTAAGATTAATTTTATTTTAATGATTTTTAATAGATTTATTTAAATAGAAATTTATAGTAATATATATAAATATACAATATTTTTCATTTTATAGTTTTAATCTATTAGTTAAAATTTTATTATGAACTCAGATTTCATATCCTTCTGTACATTTACAGGAACATCCGTCAGTATGTTACATAGATTTTTTTCTTTGTTATATTATGTTATTAGGACTGTGAAAAATGAATGTCCTTGTTCTACAAAACTAGAAATACACGACTGTATATCAGTTGATGCTAGAGTATACAATTTCTACAGTTCCGTCTCCTATAATGGGTGAGAAAATCTGTAAATTTAAACAAAACTAATTATAGAAGTACAATTGTTTTGTTTTGTCTCTCATGTATATTTTGCGATTGAATAGTTTTTGTTTATACTTTACTGATTGGTTTTTTTTTTATCAATTTAACAGTACTTGTAATATTTTCTTGAAAAAAAAGAAAAAGAAGTTAAATATATGTATCAAAGTCTTAACATCTCTACAACCTAAATTTAATCCTACATGTCCTTTTTAGAATTTAATCATGTTTTTTTGTAACTGAAGTAAAGTTTTATTTTCATTCCAGAATTTTAATTTAAGAAGAGGGGTTTTAAAATTAATATTATCACATATGCAAATTAAATGTTTGTTCTATCGCTTATAAACCGCAAAACCGTTAACTTTATAAAAAAGCCTCACGTAATGTCCTTATTTGTAGTCTTTGATACCAGCAATTCATTATACTTAATATATAAACATGGATATTGCAAATAAAAAAATTTTGAACACCTGCACATTTCAAAAAAAATGTCAAATTGAGCTAACTTTAAATATAACGTCTGCTGGTAAATTGTAAACTGGTAAAAAATGAAGTATAGGAAGACAGTTTATATGAGATAAGAAAACAATTCTTCTGAATCTAAATTGCAGCTTTGCGATATATTACATAAAGAAAAGTCTTGAATATTAGGACAGAGTTCAGATATTTGTTGTAAAATTAAAATATCCGAGTTGCAATATATGTATGTGCTGGCAAAAAGAATTCTTCATTTGTCTTATCTTATTAATATGGAAAAATTACCTTTTCGCAGACTTAAACAGTAGTGCAGTAGGCCTAATATCTTAGTATAAGTGAAAAAAAAATCTTGATGTAATGGTCGTTAAAAAACAGACAAAAATGCAGTATATGCACAGTTTTTAAAACGTTTTATGTTCAAGTTGTTAAACCGAGGTTAAAAGTTGCAATATATGTATTTGCTGGAAGAAAGAAATCCTTCATTGCTAAAGGACCATGAATTCGATTACAAAAAATGCACATTATAGTTTTATGTGTTAATGTCTCAGTGTATGTGAAAAATTCTTGGCAGGGACGTTACAATTTAAAAAAAAAGGTTTTACATTCATGCACATTTTGTCAATTGCATTCCGTCCTAATATTTTCTAGTATTTGTTACAAACATAGTTACTGTTAGTATTGTTCTAGAACTTAGACTAAAATCCGGTTTTTATTGACCATAGATACCCTTCAAGTATAAATTTACAAATTATTGTAATTTATTTCCCAGATGTCACTAGGGCATAAAAAATATAAATAAGGAACAGCATGCTACTGGAAAGTTGATTTTTTTACGAAGTTCAAAAGGTACGTGGGACTTTCTATACATTTCTTTTTAAATCTACATACTGTTTGATAAATTTTGATTTTCAATCTTCATAGTAATTAATTGATATTCATGTAGATGAGAAGTGCACTTTTCTTGGTTTTCTTGTTGTCCCTTTATTGTCTGATCCAAATGGGGGAGACCAAACACTGTGTTTGTTATTGTCATTCCGGACATTGTCATTGCTCTTGTAGTCGCGAGGTACTTGAAAAGGTAAGAAAGTGTTGATCTTATAACATCATTTATTTTTACCAACACATCTACATTTATAATACCAAACTTCAAAATATTTTAAAACGTTTAACCATTTCTAATACCATTTGGTTACATTAAAGTTTTTTTTTTAAATGAGATTTTTTTTAAAGAATTTTCTTTTATTATATAACTTTAATGCCAAAAAAGAGCACACCAATTAAGAACATATTTTAATCGATTCCATTTGACTGTCATAAAAATAGTTCAAAAATAGCCTGAATGTACTGTATTCAATATATAAAGACCATATTATGTACCTAATGAATGAATGTCCAAACGATAAATCATTGTACATGTGAAGGCGATATGAAATAAACATACTCAACCATTGGAATTTTAAAAAAAAATAATAAATTAGTGTTCAATTAAATGCACTTTGAGTTTTACGTTGACGTCTGTGGACAGTGCATGGTTTATAAAGATATTGTAAAGAGTAATTTAAATTTCAAACAAACTTCAGGGTGCAATTATGCATAAACTTTCTTTATCAAATCAAAATTTGAAATACAATGAAACATTTATTTAAGATATTTTCAAAGAATGAACATGATCTTCTTTTCATGAAGGGCAGATAACTCTTTAAAACTTCTCAAGGTTTACGTATACGATGATCAGCCTCTTTTAAGTTTTAGTAATGCGAAATTTGTTCATTTTACTTGTAGCTTTATCTATCTGTGTATTTTTAACTAGTTTTTAAATGAATCAAAATTATTCAAAATCACGTCATTATACATTGAATACCTTAAATATATTATTAAAAACTTAATTTGTTGATTTATTTTTGACATATTCAAAAAAGGTTAATCTTTCTGGTTACCTTTTCCCCTTATCTAATCTTGTCTATATACTTTTGTATTTTTAAGGACCTCGCGAACGGTCTGAAAGAAGAAAATAAAAGAGTAAGTATAACGATATCTTCAGGAAATATAAACTTAAGATATATAGTTTTTTTTATATTTGGTGACTTTGGATTTGAAATTACTGGTACCTTTATATGTAGTTTAAATTTTTAAATTTTTTTTTTATTTTTAGATGAAAACCAGGGATGAACCATCAAATGATGCGTGGCTTCCCCAACACTACTGATGAATCAGTGGATTGACTAATTATATCATGTACACGTAATGAGGAAATAATTCTTTTCGGCATTTGTAATTTTGTCTGTATCATTGATAAAAATATCCCAAAATAAATTATTATTAGCATTCCAAGTGGCTTTTAATTGCGTTCTATCTTCTTGTTGTAGAATATTGAGCGATTTTGTACAAAATATATGATGAACTACAATGCATTATGCTAGTTATTTCCGGGCAATTTCTAAAAAAAAAAATCTGAAGAAAAACCTAAAGGTTTCACGACGTACTAAATAAAGAATTTCTCGTCTATTTATACTTCCATATCTGCAGCAATAATTCCACATTAAGGTCCTATTGAAAATTTAAAATTAAAACAAATTAATACGAACTTTATTGAAAAGTGCAGATAATCTAAGAAAAGGTTCACACAATTAAAATCTTACTTTAAATTAAATGTCCAATATCTAAACGTAGAAGAGAAAAGTTACTATCATAAAACTAAACAAGAGACCCAGGAGTTACATCGCTCACCTGAAAACATTGGCTAGGAAAAGGCAGAAAAATACTCATTCTGTATCAAATATTATAAATATGACCAATCACTGCTTTGCAATTTTGAGATTTTATCATTTTTCCCCATGTATTCCATGTAAAACTTTGATTGCACATTGTTGCCCCCCCTTCCGGGATCATGAATTATACAAACGTGAAATTTTCACTACTTGAAAATACTTACATGCAATTTTGACCAACCGTAGCATTTATGTTCTCAAGAAGAAGATTTAAAAAATATTTCCTGTATATTCCGTTGTAAAATTTTGATTCCCATTATGACCATACCCTACATCCTGCGGTCAAGATTTGAGCAAAACCCTGATGATGTTTCAATATAAATATGACTAATCTTATGGCTTTGCTGTTTTTGAGAATAAAGTTTTTACAGCTTTTTACTACATATTTTTATGTTAAATTTTGATTGCCAAATGTTGCCAAACCCTCCCATCAGGGGTCATGATTTGAAAAAAACAAATGAATCTACAATACCTAAGAATCCTTCCATATGTATATGACTTAACATGGCTTTGCTGTTCTGGAAAAAAAAATTTAAATGCCTTCCAAAATATTCCTTTGTAAAACTTTGATTATATTGCCCACTGTGGCCCTGTCCTTTCATGAAGGTTATGATTTGAACATAAATGAACTTCAACTATATCAGAGGATGCCACCATACAATATGAATAAACTTGAAAATTGTTAAAGGGATTTTTCCTGTATTCCTATATTAAGGCTTGGCTGTGATTGTGCGTACCATACTTGTATTTTCGAATTAACTTTTCAGTGCTAAATCCATTATGACGTCAAAATCACTTTCAACATTTCATTTCATCCCAATGACTTGTACGGCTCTAATAGAATTATGTAGAAAATAAAGTATTTACATGGAATTCAATTTGAAATCACATGAAAAGTAGTCTTCATTACAATTTGTGCATATCGATATAAATTTGACATTATTTTAAATAAAACAACAATAAAGAACATGCAAATTACTGTTTTCTAAAAAACTGTAGGCAATCTGAAAATGTAGGACATTTTCTTTGCCTGATATCACGGAAAAAATACCATTTTCAATGCTGGTTATAGACCTCATATACACAATTTTTCATTGAAAATTGACAGTTTAAAATATGGTTTTTCATCTTGTTTTTCTGTCAACAATGCCGCCCTCGAATCAAAACAAATCGTAGCCTATAAGAGCTAAATATTATAAAGCATGATTAAATTGGAATTAATTTTTTTTTATTTTGAAGTTAATGTGGACGAATACGGAATTTTCATTTTAACTTTAGCGACGACATTGAAAGAAATACGTACAATATTGAGGGGTGTACATCTATCAAACAATGTGACCCCACCCTACCCCAAAGGGACATGATATGAACAAATTTAAATGTACACTACCTCTCTACGATTCCATAGTTTCATATTTCAAGCACAGTGGTTGTTGAAATTTTTTAATGCCATTAAATTATCATGAAATCTTAATTGTCTCCCCTTAAAGAAGGCGTGACCCTTCATTTCAACACACTTGAGTCCCTTTTACTCAGGTATACTTTATGACAAGCTTGGTTGAAATTGGCCTAGTGGGTCTTGAGAAGAAGGTGAAAATGTGAATAGTTTACAACGACAACAACAACAACGACGCCAAACGGCAGACAAATTTTGATTAGTTAATTATTTCATTTGAGCTCTCGGCTTTTGGTAAAGGAATTTCAAACTCATTTGTACAAAAATTATATAAAAAGATGAAGATTATTTTTACTACCAGTAAAGATAATTTTAAGAAATTACATAAAGTATTATACAAATTACTGACACATTTTCACATAATAGATTGAACATGATACTTTGTATTTTGATGGATTGTATGTCAAACTGAACATGTTTTTGTGCTAAATGGTTAAAGGAAAATCTTTTGACATTTACTTCCTAAAATTTTAGAAAGATGTTTGTATGGGATTTTTCGCTATAAAAAGGCATTTGAAAGTGAGTATTTAATAAATATCATGATAGATAAAAAACGGATTTAAAATTTACGCTTTCTACTACAATAACAAAAATAAGAAAATTACGACAGGAATTTTTTGGGGTAGGTGTGTTGTACATCCGTATATGATGCCCTATTTGACTTTGGCTTTTGAAAATTGTTAATTAGGTTTCTTTCCTTTACTATGAAACTTTTCCAACCTGCGATTATGTACCCCAGGGAGATATGAACAAATTGAAAACTAGATATGATAACATTATTTACCAAACAAAATATATTGGAAGTAGAATAACATTATTTACCATAAGAGAATTAGTATATTCTTTTATTTTTAATTACTTGGTTGGTTAAATATAAAGAGGAAAAACATTTTGGAAGGAAAACTCTGCAAGAGTTAGTCAAGGTTGGAATGGAAGATGTTGAGGGTAAGATTGTTGTCATTTCTTTTCTAGACAATGTAATATGGGCTTTCAAATAACCCGTTATTATTGTTCTATTATACCCTGAGCTTAAAAAGCATGGTATATAGTAATTGGTATGTCCGTCCGTCTGTTACGCTTTGGGGCATTCATATCGTATCCACAAATCCTATCATACCACTGAATGAAATTTCATTAAACTTTCACAGAATCTTTATTACATATTGCCATTGTGCACCTCCTACCTCACTTTTGATCCGACACATATTTTCGGTTTCCCACAATAAAAAATGGACTCTGCCATTTTATTCATATGGGAGGCGGGGGCATCATTTAGTGAACCCACTGCTCACAGTACCTCTAGATAAATGTTAAAATAAGTACTTTTTTTTTTTACAAAAGACAGCATTCGATTGTATACGTCAGTGCTTCTTGCAAATGTCCATTAATATCTGGTCACTGTTTCTTGAAAAATTATATCTATATGTACAAAACCAAAATAAATATTAGTTAAATTGACATGGCGTTCATAAAATTGTTCATAAAAATTAAAGCAATGGTATGTGTAAATCCTTGTTATAATTATTTTTTTTAATTTGTTACAGGCAAAAAGATGCCATTTTGTATAATTTCTTAAATAAAACTATTGAATCAATTCAAATAGTAGATGTCGATGCACGTGTAAAAGAGAAGTTTTGTTTGTTTGTGGAAGCATTATTTAATGCATAAAGATGAAAAGTTGAATATATTTTGACAAAATTGTTGTTCGTATGTATGTTATTTCATAGATAATGAAATCAAAGAAGCTCACATATATTGGTCCTCATGAATATGTTTATAGTGAAAAAGGAAATAAGTACTAATCAGTCATGTATTGTTACTTGAGACATTCGTTATGTGTATATACTTCAAACATGGAAATATATCCTATTTTTCTCTTTTTTAATTCGTACGTACAACCAGAGCTAAGACTGTATTCTCCTCAACCGCCATATTTCAATTGTTTCGAGCTCATTTTACCTCTTCTTTTTCTTAGGTCAGAAGATACATGTACTCGAAAAGCACGGGTAAAAGAATAAAAAATGGTCATCATACTTAAAAAAAAAGCTTTAACACTAGTGTAACCGAGCAGAAACAAGACCAGGTCAGGTTTAAATCTTTATTAAACAGCAATAAACGACAATGGCATGTGTCTATAAAAGAAATATACATAAATTATAACCTCAAATAGAATGAAAAATAACAAGTTATGAGAAAAAATATAAAAAATTGCTATACAAATAAAAACTTTAATTTTATGATATATACTGACATGCAAAACTTACACCTTACTTTAGAGGGAAATAGTTATGTAAAGTTAAGAATTATGTATCTTAAAATTATGAATATCTTCAATTTGGTAAACATCGGTGATTTAACGGTTGAACGATTTCCACACCATAACTCGAAGTCAAGTTTGAGTCTGCTTAACAGAAATCAAAAATTGCATGTTTAACAAAACATTTGGCAATATAATGGAGTTTTAAGGTTTTTTTTACTGTTCATCATAAGTAATGCAGCAATATTTCAAAAAAAAAATAAACTTTCCTTTCGTTTTCCGTAACGATGCTAAAGCTCCCTGAAAATGTCTTATGTATGCATTTCCATTGATCTAGCTGGATAATTTCAATGAAAAGGTGATGGAGAGTTACTGATGCAAAATTTCACTACATTACGCTTCAAAAGGGTCTAACGTATCATATGCATTAAGGACAGTCCTTGTACCGGTAGTCCAAGGGTGGCTATACTGCTCTAAATTAGAGAAAATTCCACCTAATCATCTGAAAAACATGCATTTAAAAATGCCAAAGAAAGCTGAATTCGATATTATTGAACTAATTGTATCGTAGAAATTTAGCTGCAATTGTTGTTTAGGGCAGTCTTGCACGTTTTACTTGAATGGCTGGGAATCATGTCTTAACAGGAAATATTTTTCTTAATAAAGTAAACAGATAAGCATTTAACATTTTTATCAAATCTTTGATGTTCTGAAAAGTGAGTTAAGCCTTACTTTATTCGCTTTTGAAAATCATAAGATAAAAAATATATAAACATTGTTGTTACTGCTTGTTGCGTTTCTTTTGCGTGTCAGTATAGATGCAAAGAGTTAGTTTGGTCTTAATAGTTTTATGAGAAATTCTGGACAGTTGAAAAACGTAATGGAGCAATCATCTTACACCATATTTCATATACATATTGGTTAATTGAATGTGATAATTTTCATTAAAGAGGTAAAATTTACAAATCCCATAGTAAGACCCCTCCCCTCTCTTGGAAATTATTCTTTGCGTTGAGACTTTGCCTGGAAAGTGTTGCTTTATAGTGAAAGTTATCCCTAAATATATTATATATTACTCTAGCAGTCAAAATTTACCCAAGAGTCTCCTGTTTGTGTGGTTTGACATATTCTAAATGCACCACTATCTGAAACACTTCAACATTATATCCTAAATGTTAATTATTTTAAACTAGGCATTACGTGTACACCTGCTGGTGGATCCTTGAGGATGTTACATACAATGATGTTTTAGCTTTGGAACAGCTGCAAAATTCAATAGGCAGAAACATCATTGGGCTCTAATGCCGCCACTTAGCAACAGGGCTAAAATCCGGATTTTAGTCATCATATGATAAGTATAATAAGTATAAATTTACACTTTTATATGACTAATACATTAGTTTTTTTGTTACAACGCAATTTAACACAAGGATGTCATGTATTTTTGGTTTAATTTTCCAGATGTCTCCCGCAGCGTGAAAGAATATAAGGAGAACAGGCATGTTTCTGATATTTGAAGTTTTGCAATATTCAAAGGGTACGTAAGACTTTTAAAAAAAAATTCTTAATTTTTTAAACCTAGGTATAAATTAAATTCTTTACAACGCATCCAAACTATTGATGTAAAGAATTTTAAAAAGCCATAAACTATTAGCTATATTAAGAAAACGGTCATACATGCAAATGTTCTTTTTAACACATGTATAGTAGCACACACAAGTCAAATTTTATATTTAGTATTTACCGCTTGTGTTATATATCAAATCAAAGCTTATTAAAAATCATTTAAGAAAAATATAATTTTGAGATTTTCTGGTCAAGCATTGTTACTAAAAATAGATTGCTAAATGTAAAGGTATTGTTCTAGAGTGTGACCACGTTTCTGAAGAAAATATCTAGTAGCATTGAGGTCAAAACCTAAGGTAATGTATTCAAAATATAATCTCTCTCTTCTTATTTCCTTTGCCCAGAATCAGAGTTATTAAAGATCAATTGCATCAAACACCTAGATTGACCTGAATCATTAGATAGTGAGAGTCTTTTTCCGTATAATTAATTGGGTCACACGAGACACGCAACGTTACTTTGACGTTATGCTTATAAAAAGTCGTCAACAAAGCCAATCAATAAAAATGATCACAAATTAATTTAAAATAAGATGTGTTTGTGAAACACTATGCGCCCGGCAACAACAAAATAAAAAAAAAAACCATTTTTAGCACATATGTCACAGTCAAGATCACAAGGCAATTGACCTTGGTGTCATTTGAGAGAACTTGATTAGTAAAGTATGGATACCAAAAATGAAGTCTCTTTTTTCTTGTGGTTCAAAAGTTATATTGCAAAGGTAAACTAAAAACGAAAAAACTATTTTTAAAATACAGGTCACAGTCAAGGTCACTGGGTTTTTCATGAATTACTAGAAATTTATCCTTTTTTACAATTAATCTTTGTGTTAGGCACAATGCTTGCAATTATAAGATTCAGTGGCGGATTAAAGGGGGTCGCATCCGCCCCCTAAAATTGTGAAAGTTAACGGAAATCATAGTTTCGTCGAGAAAATGTAAAAATGTCTCATCGGTAGACCTCAATTTTACCTACAAAATCTCAAGAATCCAGGAGCTTCCGGGGTCTTCCCCCAGACCCCCTGTCTACTTTTGGCGCCCCTCTAACTTTAATTTCTGGATCCGCGCATGGGATTTATAGAAAGTTGGAGTGATGTCCACTTATTATACAAAGGAAACTAAAAATCATGAAATTTTGATGTATATAAATTATTTTTTAAAAAAGCTGCATTTTAAATTCTTCATACAAATACATTTGATCAATATGATGCGGAGAATTGGTCAGGAACGAGTATTAACTGGGAGCGTGATGTAAATCTTACATTATTTAGATTAGGTATCGGAGAGTTATATTCTGAATAATCAATAAATAATTGAAACAATTATGTTTGAACTGGACATTTTAAAAAAAAAAACTTGCGGAATATTAGTCATAAATATGACAGCAGCAAATAATAAATTCTTAAAGGGAAAAAGAGGGGGGGGGGATTTAATTTAGAATTAATTGAACGAAATTTAGTTAAACATGCAGATCTTTTCTAATGCGTGTTAAAGGTTGTCCAAATTGTTTGTGAGTTATCAAAGCTCTATCTCCTTTTCCCTCTCTTTTTTCTCTCCCTTCTCATCTCTATCCCCCTCCCTTTCTCATCTCTCTCTCTTTCTCTCTCTCCCTATGTAAAACATTTGATTTGCCCGGCTTTCGCAAAAGCGAGGAGTATTTAAATCTCATTCGTCTGTCTGTTTTGTCAGTCAGATTGTAAATCTGTTCGTATAACACAAAAATGTAATCTTGGTTATATATTTTGAATTAGAACAGAGAAGAGATATAAGTTTTATATTATTCATGTGCTTTAACTCTGACAAGACCTTTCTAAATACACTATAATTTTTTACCCCATGACCTTGATCTTGAAGTTAGACCTACTTTTCAAAAACGTTGGTCATAACTTTTATATGAGAAAAGATACATAATCACAAGCCACGGTTCAGAGTCCACTTAATAGTAGGTCATAAGATCGTACATTTTAGTCGTGGTTTTGACGATGGAGAAGGCTAGGGCTTACACATTTCATATGTATTTTACCATTTCTAAATACACTGTGGATTTTGACCTTGTGACCTTGAACCTTGACGTTTGACATACTTTTCAAAAATGCTATTTTCCACTTACAACTTCTGATTGAAAAGAGATAATGCTTTCAAATTTGACATGTTCATTGCTATGATTTCTAACCCCCTTGATCTGGACCTATATGTTTGACCTAATTTTCAAATAAATCAACTTTGGTTATAACTTTTGAATGACATATGATAGGGCTTCGTATTTGGCACAATATGCCATAAATAATAACATATCGCCCACATAGACACAAACAGCCGGTAAAACAAATAAACATTTTGTATATACACATACATGTATAGTACATCGGTACATGCAGCACTAAGTTTACCTCAAAGAATTCATTGAGCATGCAATTTTTGCATCACCATGTATGTTCACTAAATTAGATGTCAATGACTTGACCGAACTTTTGTCTAAAATATTTGATATATACTTTATTTTCATTACGTAAATGAAATTTTTCATAAGTGAATTCTTCAATCCTATTTTAATAACCAAAAAGTACAATCTGAAGAGTCTGAAATGAAAATTTTAAAATGTCAGAAATGAAAACTAAAATATGTAGGCCATGAAAAGTTGAAAATACCGAAAAATTTCCAATCGGCAATCCTCGGCTGACTCCGCTACGCTCCATTCAAACCTCCGAGGTGCGATGTATGAGCCGCCCGTGATGCTCTAAGTGAAAATTTCCGGAAATGAAATGCAGCTGGGGGACCACAATTTTAATTTGCTTGTTTAAATGTTTATTCAATACCTCTTTGATGCATCAGTAATATTATTTTGCCTATTTGATTTTTACTATCTATCCATCTACCCATTCATATGTTCATATTCTACATAGGCGTCGGAACCGGGGGTTGGGGGTGGGTTATAGGGGTCTTAGCCCCCCCCCCCCCCTTTTTTTGCAAAGATAGATATTTTATAGGCATTGAATATTGTGGTTGACATTTTTTGTTGGTTTAGCCCCCCCCCCAACACACACTTTCAATTAGCCACCCCACTTTCAATTTGCTTCCAACGTTTATGCTCTAACATGCATGTAATTTATTGTTAGTGTTTTAATCAAGAATACCTAGAAATTTCAGAAATAGTATTAACCAGTCAAATATAATCTAAGTAAAAATATTTACACAACATAATTAAATGCACATGATCTACAAATATAGAAAATGATTCTAGAATATTTGAAGGCCTTACTTCCTTCGCTGTCAAACGAAAAATTCTCGAACCAGGCATGTCTCTTGAAAAAAAATGAGCTCCTGGCAAATACTAATATTTTTACCAATACATTTTGTTGTACATGTATATATATAAAAATAAAAAAATATATATTAAGTTTCAATACGGTGCCAATGTATAGATATAAACTGTATATCAATAGAAAAAATCATATGAGACAAGCTGAATGAACGTTATGATTATAAAAAGATATCCCACGTACGGGTCTTACAAAATTTTCTGTGACATGAATTTTGTAAACACATTCTTCTAGAATTTACTTTACCATAAAATAAGCTAATTTATTCATGAACTCAATTGAATTGATTTACTTTTCTTTTAATTAAAAAATCAAAAGGCTATTGTATTTTTACTTTACACTAGATACTTATTTTCTTACATTTTTATTCTAATTTGTATCTTACTCTTAATTATAATTTTTTATTGCTTCAAAATTATAACGTCAATTTTACTTTTTAGATGTTTTTTAGTCGTTTCATGTTTTGTGATATTGTTGACATGTTCAATTAGTATGTTTCTTAGAGAAAAAAAAATTATTATAATTTAAAATTACCCCTTCGGGTACCCCATAAAAAAGATATCGAGAGTTATTCCCCTCTTAATATCTCTATAGTTACAGTAAACAAACTCCATTACTAAACAGTTTTCAGGAATCGTGGAAGGAGTGAAAATGACGTCAAATATCATTCACTCTGGCTATGTGTGATGTTGTTATTTGAAAGATCGCTTTTTAGCACCGATGTAAGGAAAATAAATCTACAAAGTTTCTTAAAGAGGAGTAGATTCTCTTTCGATCTATAATTGTAACACATATGCAACCGGTTCGTCAAACGAATGAAAAAACTCTCCGAAAAAATGCTTACATTTGACGATCTATAATCATAGCAATATACGAATCTGGCTAGTCCTGTTTGGTATCATTATATTCAGAATGATCAGCTGTATCTACCACTGTACAAAAAAAATCTGAATATATCCTCTGTTGTCCAATAAACAGCGGAATAAAAGAATGCGGTTTTTACGACGCGCTAAATTCATGACGTTTTATTTCAGAACATGCTTGAACATTTGAAAGGAATTAAAACAAAATACAGCGATAAAGAATTATAAAATTATAATTTTTAGACTGTTTAACAATTTATCTTTACAGTTCAGTTAGGTTTTTTGAAGTTAGAGGCACGAAAATGTGTTAAATACGCTTTTTAAAACTGGTAGTTTTGTATACTGTCACATAGCGTAATAAATAACGTAAAATGACTTGTGCATGCTATACTATACATAGTAGTGTTTTTTTGTTTTTTTTCTTTTTTTTTTGTTGTTGAAGAATACCATTATTGCTGTCACATACATGTAACGATATATGCTTAGACTTTCTGACTAAGAAAAAATATAATCTGTATAAATGTGTATATAATATTGTGAGAAAATGGTACTCTGCCTATATTTAACAGTTTTGACAATTTTACCTTTGTGCCACTTGCTTAGTAGATAATATTTTATATGGCACAAAAATTATAAACCAAACACAAATACATGTACGTAGCTAGAAATTGTTATCAGTCTTATTGCCAGAATTATATGCATTGAAATATATGGAGAAAGTATTCAATCTCAAAAGTCCATTAGACAATACAATTTTTGAAGCAGAGCAAATAAGGATCTCAGAAACATCAGAGATGGGATCAGGTGCCATGAAGGTTTTATATCATTTAATAGTCACAAGTACATGTATATGAATACCATTCTCTTTCTAAGAATTTAAGAGCAGTTTAAATTCTTTTGAAATTCGGAAGAAATTTTAGAATTTTTCGAACAATACTAAATAGATGTCGCACAACGAAAACCGAAAATGGATATCAATCATTTAACGAAACAAAATGCAAATGAAAAACTAGTTTCATACTCAAAACAACTGAACACACATCAGCGATTTATTATCAAATACAGAATATGAAAAATATATGGATCCATAATATTTATTTTTTGATTAATTGTTATTTTGAAAAAAAAAATCCTTTACATTTCTTATCTTTCAATCCAGATAGGCAGTAAAAATTCGGACATTTCCTTCCAGAGGCATCGGTTTCTAGGTCATCTTCCCGAAGCGGAGCAAAATAAGGAACATACGACCTTTCCTCGGGCCAGTCCGACATTATACAGCACTGTACGGAAGCGTCAATTCTGGAAACACTATAGGGAATCAAATAAACAATTAACGCTTGGGTATGTAAACCATTAATAAATGCATGATATTTCTAATTTTAAATTAGAAATATCATGCATTTAATTAATAATTTAAAAGATAGAAAAAATAAAAACAACTTCAAATACCTCTCCCATTTTCTCTTCCATAGAAAATCTGAAAATAAATATTATTTATGAAAAAAAAATATTATGTGTTTTGTTACAGTTCAGTAATGCAATATTGTTTTATATTGGTCGTAAGTTGTACGAGTTATGCTCTATTATTATTTTTTTTATTTATACAAAATTTTATTCACATAAGTGAATGGGATTGGGCAGCAGGCAAAGCCTATTTTAGCCCTCTCCCTGCTCTATTATTATATCTGAGTATGATAAACGAATACCTCTCTTTAGAGTTATTAGAAGGCAGACGACCAGACAACCAATTCTCCAACTGCAGGTGTACTCTGAAAGAGCAGGTAAAGTAACTGTCAATGAAATATGTAGAGATAACAGTATTCAAGCTCAAAAGTTCATTAAATATCACTGCAAATTAGGAGCAGAGAAAACAAGGACCTCTAAAACATCAGATATGGGATCAGGTGCCATGTTAATCATGTTTTTGAAACCTTGTACATATATAACAAATGGTTAAAACAAATAAAAGGAAACATGTTTTTTTTTTAATATCTGGGAAATTTTAGGGATTTTTTAAAAATTAAAATATACATGTCATTAATAAAATCACAATTACAGAAATATATATATTTTTTCACATTCTCCTCTATATTTACACTAACTTACTTCCCCAAGATGAAAGATCATCTGTTCTTTTTTTACTCTCGGATTCAAGAATCTCTCTAGAAAATAAAAGGTTTAAGAAATACTAAGGTTAACTTAACAGTTTTGGATAACCTTACCTAAATTTTAATATGGAGTAACACGTACCACCACAAGTCTTGCACTTGATTGAGATGGTATCAGATGGTATTTGTTTGTGCATGAAGCATTTTGAAAATAAAGTTTATTGTATTTCATTGGGTTTTTTAAAGTAAAATTTCTTTAGACTAAATCATTATCCATTTTATTGATACCATCAGTGAATAATTCTTTTTAAAGAACCATACCGGGTTTCAGCTTCCTCTTCCACATCCCCATATTTAACATCAGTAAAGTTTTCCCCAGGAAATAACTGCTTAAACACAGACCATATATTTAAGTTCTTGCACTTGGGAAAATGTTTATCCAGAGATGACTGAGGTGATGCAAGACAATTTGTATCGTCTATGGGGTCTTTGTATTCCTAAAGGCATTAAAAAATGTTACATTTTTTCATATTACTTAATTTGAAAGAAATCTAGAAAATTTGATTCTCAGATATTTATGTTTCAAATTATATGAGGACTTAGTATTCATATTTCATTTTAGCACGCTTAAAATATCTATATTTTAATGCAATAATTTTTTCAATTTTTTTTATTATTCAAAGCAGTTTTAATAGTTGTAGAACAAAGCACCTGCCAAATCTGTTCCTCGTTAGAGCTGTCTTGTGATCTGAAGCTGTGCTGTAATTCATTTATGAGCGAAAGAAATATTTTTTGTTTCTTGATGTTCAATAATAAGTCATGATTTGGTCTGTTTTTTCTTGATTCTGCCACCACCAAGCCGACAAAAAGAATGCTCCAATTCAACGGCATCCACAACATATCAGGAACTAGAAAAAAAGACAGTATGTTTAAAGTTAATTCGATTATTTATCCCATGTTTACCCATTTACCCCTTGGATGCCACTCTTTGAATACAGTTGTGACGTTACGATGAGTTTTGTGTGAGAATGATGAAGTGAAATAAATTGGATTCCTATGTGAAAAAGTGTAAAATATTGATGTTGATGCACAAAACATGGGATATAATGGGGTAAAAAGAATCTCCTTTGATTTTTTATCCAACTCGTTATGTGTTCATCATTTTCAACAAAAACAACCAGATCGTAAAATTTTTAATGTCCCTCTCTTTTGCTTTAACAAGGAGGCTTTAATTAAATATCATTCGACTGTCCGTTTGTCACGAAAACTTGAATCTAATATAAATTTTGAATTGAAAGAAATCATGGAAACAGGGCTTTCGTATTTTACATGTACAAAATCTATATTAAGATATTTTCAAGTATGTTAGATTTTTTCTTTAACCTCGAGATTTGACCTTTTTAATAATTCTAACAATAACTTTTGAATGAGAAAAGATGAGACTTTTTATATGTGACATGTGTATTACCTGTAACAAAACTTTTCTTAATACAAATAATTATGATATTCGTTTCATTTACCTTGAAGTTTGATGCAATTTCTCTTTTTAAAAACTTTATTCTTGGTCGTTTATTTATCTTTGAAAAACAACAATCTTCTTTATCACTGAAGAACAAGACATGGCACACAGACAAGACGATATGCCGTAAATAACTGCACCACAATTACTAAGACACCGAGGGACCACAATTGTTTAAAAACATAACTAAGTCGAGTTAAATAGGCATACAGGTTCCTTTCTATCTAACATTTGTATTGAAAACATAATCATTTGATATCAACCTTTTCTTTTTAGGGGTATTTCAGCCCAACGGGTACAAAACATGCAAGACAAGACCTATTGAATTTTGCCATTTAAATACACTTTGCTAGACGATGGCTGTTTATGCATGGTCCCTCATGTTATGTTTTGACGGAAGGTGATATGAAATTGGGATATCTCAAACATAACCTAGCGGTAAAGTAGTAAATGAATGCAATTGTGTTTAGGAATGGGAATTATAAGCCTTATATTTTAATTTTGAAAATGACAATTTTTGATATAGCAACTTGAGTGATTGAAAAATATGCCATTGTTTCTGTATTGTTCAATATTTATTTATTATAATTTGGATGAACCTGGCTTGTTGTACAAATTGAAACTATACACAAATCTAGTTAAAGTAATGTGTAACTTTAAATGACATATTAAAGTTCTAATTTCAGTCTGAAAAGTACATGCATAAAATTTTACGATAATAACCCTTTGTAATTTATAAACTTTACGGATAAAACGAAACAGAAATAATACTATATACTTACAAGTAGATTTCATAAATTGTTAGTAAACGATTACAATCATACTCTTGCAGGCAATCATCATTAATGCCATAATACCGGAGCCTTTCTAGTGCGCGACCTGTTTTATACATTATTTAAGCGTTTTCCTCAAAAGTCCCCAAAATATACTATATCCAAAAGCAACAAATGTTTTCATTGCAAAGGCATGGAACAAACTCTGTCTTTTAGTGGCATCCTTGGCAACAAACAATAACAATATTTATGTATATACACGTATTTTGTATTCTAGCAGGTGCCATAGCAGTATTTCATTCAGTCCAAAACATAGCCGAGAGATTTAAATAATTCCCGAATCTTTGCTCCTAATTCGGACAATTCAGCATTAAACTGAATGAAAAGAGAAATTGAAAGTGAATTTTCGCGATTAAACCAATTTCTATAAAAGAACAAGGTTCACCTTTGCCTTATTTGGCCCTGTGAATTTCTGAAAAACTGAAACCGCATAGTTTTTGTAAACAATGCATTAAATTATCACTTAGATCTTCGGTGACTGCTTATCTATAAAAAATGACGTCATTTTCTGGCTAGTCAATGCATTGTGACGTCACGAAATGCGTCAATTTCCTCATATTCTGGAAAAGTGTACAAAAACGGCCAATTTTTAAAGCTATATTTTGATATTTAATATAGAGCGCAACCTCTGATCTAAAATATGCAACTAGTCAATGATAGAACTGCTTCTGAGGATTAATGGACATATTTTATTTTTTAGATCAGAGAGTGCGCTCATATTATTTTTGTTCATTGAAAGTACTCAATTATACCGCTTTACCTAAAAAATCAAGAACATTGCAATTTCATAAAGCCAGTTCTCCAAGACCTGGACTTTGAGGAGAAAAATTTTAATAGGATATGAAAGCACCAAGTCTCTACTTTATTTTAATGCTTCAAAGCTAGTTA
Organism: Saccostrea cuccullata; assembly: GCF_032062105.1. Classification (NCBI taxonomy): domain Eukaryota; kingdom Metazoa; phylum Mollusca; class Bivalvia; order Ostreida; family Ostreidae; genus Saccostrea; species Saccostrea cuccullata. Next base: position 43,840 of record NW_026932778.1, read on the forward strand.
CCGACATTTACTACTTGAACAGGCAAAAGATATTTAGGATATATTTTCTTATTTTTTGAATTCATTTAGTAAAAAAAAAAATTCTTATCTTTTTTTTTTGATTGAGAGATCTTCATACAGGTCTGACGTACAAAATTGTCCAAAACAAAATGCATAGTCTTCTTATTTAATAACAATATCCATGAGATACATAGATGCAGGAGTTAATATTTATCACTGACATGTAAAAATTACGTTTCAGTACCAATAAACCCGTATTGAATAATTTGTACATTTCGAGATCCTTAAAGACTGGATTTCTTATAATCTATTTTACTGTTTCCAAAAGTATTTCAAAGAGAATTGAAAACTCTAATTCCAAAAAATAAATCCATTTTGCAGTCATTTAAATGCATGAAAAATTACAGATTCAAAACGGTACAAATTTTCAGATAATTATTTAAACTGAACTTTTCTTTTTCTAATTGATTTCAAATAGAGAAATGAAATATCTGGGAAGAAAATAAGCAAATATCGAAATTATTTTTTTCATTTTAATGATGTTAGATGAATTTCACTAAAACAAACTAGGCAATAGTATACATGTGCAGCTGCATCCGTGAGTATGTTACATACAATGTTTTTATTTTGGCATATCTTCCAGCAGATTGTTAACAGGATGTCCTTGTGCTACAAAAAAATTACTGTATGCGGATACTTTCCTTGAGATAACTGATACTACTTTTATATTGTTGCGCTAGAATTGTCTTAGAATTTGCAGGTATAATACATGCTGCAAAGGCATAGATGAAAGCAGCAAACATTAATGATATAACTGCAAAATTACCTTACCCATTAATTTTGTCTAGCACTAATATTCTTTCAAAGTGTAAGAAAGCAAAACAATTTTATGAAATAATTAATGTAAATGAAATTGAATCCACTTGGAAAAGAAAATAGAATGATATTTTTGATTTAGGGGAAAATAAATGGAAGATGATTTTTTTAACTTCCATTTAAAATTACAAAAAAATAGTAAACTTAAATGGTTTCAATACAGAATCTTGAATAAAATACTAGGTACAAACTTATATCTATTGAAAAGTAGGAAAAGAGATGATAACTTATGTCCTTTCGGTAATATGGAAGAAGAAACAATAAAACATGTTTTATGGGGGTGTGATAATGTACAGACCCAAATAGTCTTGAAATATATTGTGAGCAAAGGACAGGGTTACAACTTTCATTCACAAAGCAAAGTTTTATTTTGGGAAAACAATTACAATACAGAGATATTCATAACTTACTTGCCTTATGGATAAAATATTATATATATATATATATATACACAATGAGATGTTTCAAAAAAAATAGACGCCAGTCTTGCGACTTCACATATTAAACTTTTATGTGGAAATCAACAATATTTAGCATATAAAAATGGTGACAAAGAGGTTTTTGACACCAACTGGAATCAGTGGAATCAATTGTTTTTAGAAAATGAAACAGTCTTATTTATGTAAACAAATTAACATGCCAACTCTCTCTCTCTCTCTCAAAAACCAATCTGTAAAAATATCAAATGTTGTATAATTATGAACAATGAAACAGATTGTGTAAAAATGAATAAAGAATTAAAAAAGAAGACTCGATAAGCCATCTATTTGATACTTTGTTAAAATCAGAAATATGAAGTACGAGAGGGTTGTCCAAAATGTTCGTGGACAATGACGTTCTTGTTCAATTATATGGTTCTATATATATCTAATGTATATCAAAATATTTCTTATGAAAAATCAAGTCAGAAAGATTTATTTTTTTATTGATGGAACGTAATATTTTTGTAAAAATCGGGGTCTTTAAAGATCGCAGATAGCGCGCACGGACCAAGGTTAAAATAAAATAAACTCTGATATAAAGTGTTTGGATTAAAATGATTATTTTCCATTTAAAACAAGTCAAAAATTGATAAAAATGTTATGTTACACAAATAAAGAGGCTATAATCATTTTGTGATATCTTAAGTATAGATTACTATATATAGACAGTACAAATACTAAACAAAAACCCTAACAAATATGTGTCAAAACTTGATAAAAAAGCGACGTCGGCCGTCCGCACGGTTCATCGTCCGAACAAATGATGTTTTAATACGGTTGAAACGGCGTTAGAGACAAAATATTTGTTAAAACAACTCAAAATTATTGAAACATATTAAGTGTATCGATTTGAGATTGGTATACGATTTTTCAACGGTGTGTACAAATTCGAAGACACTACAATAATTTAAAAACACTTGTAATTCACTGAAATTGGAGAATTCTATTCGTGGCGTTTTATAAATAACGCAGCGTCGGATTGGGCTGGGCAGTTTGTGTATACAAATTGTTTATTTAGATGACGCTATTTTTATGAATTGTTGAATCAAAAATTATATAAATTATAATCGATACTTAAAGATTATTGAAAGCACTTGAAAGTGCGTTGCGCCTAAAAAAAAAGAAATGTGGTGTGTGTCCATGAACATGTGTTAAGCAAAATCCAAATGTTTGACGTTATAATGCTTAACGTCAGACTGGTCCATGCGCACAATCTGCGACATTTAAAGACCCCGATTTTTACAAAAATATTAAGTTTCATAATTAAAGATTAAATCATTCTGAATTGATTTTTCATAAGAAATATTTTGATATACAATAGATGCATATTGAACCATTTATTTTAACAACAAAATCATTGTCCACGAACTTTTTGGACAACCCTCGTATGTGACTTTATAAATATACGATCAGTTATAATGAAAGATATAATAATACTGATCGTTTTACTAGCTTTAAAATTTTAGAATAAACATGTATATCTTTTTAAAGCAGAATAAAAAAAACTGCTATAAATCAATTTAGCTAGTATAATACCCTGATAAATTAAAAAAAAATACACAAAACGTCTCTCATTTCTTCTTTGGTAAAGCAATAACATTTATCTTGAATTTATTAACTTAAGAGTGTAAACAATACAGTAAAATCATCATCAATAAGAAACATTTTATTTAGAAGATTAAAGCAACAATTACAAGAAATATATCATATCAAAAAATCTGAAAACACATTGGTTCGATTAAAATTTTAAGAGGTTGTTGATTTGAGCAATACCATTATGCTTGATTTCTTACCATCACTAGGATAATGCATGCGTATCAAACAATGATAGCATTTTTTAAAATTTAACTACCATTCAATTTATGTATGCTCATATTGTCTTTTCTTCTGTTTGGAGGGTATTGAAACGGGCCCCTGTAAATTCCAGAGATGAGATCGGGGACTAGAACTAATAAACATCCCTTGTATCCCGAAGTAAGTTTTGTATATTGATCAAGTAGACGGAATTTCCCTTGGTCAAATTTAGAATGCTGTGAAATCACTTATTTTCTTTGGGGGTTTACTTTTCATTGTTTTGAGGTATTATTATTGAGGTATTGAGAGGCCCACGAAATTATGACTACCACGAAATGGAAAATTTCATATGCATTGCTTACTTAACATTCTCCAACCACGAAATCAAATCCCCATAAACCAAGATTTTTTCCTCAAACCACGAAAAATTGACTCCACGAAAATATGTGATTTTACAGAAAAAAAGGCCTAAAATAGTTGTGAAACAAGCCAGAAAAAGTGAAATGATGATAACATTTGCTTACAAGGTCCTTATAAAGACATTGATATTATGCAAATATTGACCATTTAACGAAGCCGATAAAAAATCAAATGTGTACCAACCCGATTTCTTCGAGAGGGCTATCTTAAAAGTTGTAATTTTTTTCGAAATGTGCCAAATTTTCACATTTTCCATTTCTTTTAGTAATTATGCATTTCATTCAAATGCATGAAAGTTTTTGTGAAAAGTAATCAATATTTGAATTTTAAAAAAAAGTTGAATTTTACTATTGGATCTTATGGAATTTGTTGGGAAAGCGCCAAATTTTCATATTTTTCCATATGTTTTGGTATTTATGTCCAAGGGATTTCCTTTGCATTCAAATGCATAAAAGTTATTGAAAAAGGTACCAAATTGTGACATTTCAAAACAGTTGACAATCTGGTTTAGTCTAGGCATTATTACAAAGTTTTTCCCCTGGCGCCCCATGCCTCTAAATTTGCCGTATTGCGACATAAATTTTACATATATCGGCGCAGATGATTTTTTTTTTCGTACAAAGAATAACCAAGTTTTGTTGGTATGTTTCTTTTGATGCTCTGTCAGCCGTTTTTAATAAAATCCACGGACGTCTCATATACTCAAGCGCGTTATGTGTCATTCTTCTCTACCATGCATTGCTCTTTAAGAACCGAGTACAGTGAAGTTATCAACGCAATTTCAGTGTTTTCCTAATTATTGATTTTTAAAATAGCACATTAAATAGACCCAAAAACGTTACAGATAATGAAATATAAATGTTAATTCTGTATCAAAATAACAATACTTAGGATAAGTGCTATGTTGTACCAACCGCTGCATAATATTAAAAAGCTATTCAAAGTCATGCGCACACAAATTAGACTTGGCCTAGATAAGCGGTTGCAAAATCAAACAGACATTACTGCGGTATGATTGTACTTTATTGTTGCCCCTGAACAAGTTTGACTAAAATCCGGCTCTGATGAGTCATCCTATATTCCCTACATGTATAAAAACTTTTTTTGTATGACTAACACTAACTTCCAAAATTATTTTTCGAAAAGGATGCCACATACTTGACACCCGGAGCCCAAAATGATATAAAAAAAGAAAAAGCATGTTAAATATTTTTTTTCATCAAAAGGTACGTGTTAGATTATCATATTGTTTGTCAAAATCAAAATCTTTAAAAAAATTTACTGGGTCCCTTTTTTGCCTATTCCAAATGGGTGAAACCAAGAGGTGTTGGTATTACTGTCACTTTAGGCATTGTCCATTACTTCTAAAAGGGTTGGCGTTAGTATTCGATAACGTGTCCATTATTTGGCGTACAATTTAGCACAATGGGTATGAAGTTGTTGAAGCGTATTTACTGTTTTAATGCAACTTTTTTCTTAATTATTGAAATTAAATAAAATGAATTAGCACGATATAATTGATTTTTTAACCGATTTTGCATAAGTTCCGTGCTGATGTTATGATAATCTAGCTCTTTTATAAAAATATTATTAAAGAAAAAGTAATAAACATACGCTCTTTAAATTAAAACAAAGAAATTTGAGAATATTTCCGGTGAATCTGTTGTGTACGTCATATTTTGTAATACTCTATAAGAATAGTAAAATTTGCTAATTTTTTGCATTTTGAGATGTCCCCTCTGGTAACAAGACGGTAGAATTTTGTGCTTCTTACATATATTGTATAATATTGAATTACTCATCAAGAATTATAGTTTGAACAAAATGTCTATTGTAGTATTTGTATATGCTTTAAAGTGCTAAAAATTGGCATTTTCCTATATAATTTAGTAAATGTACACACCAGGGATGGGGTAATTGAGAAAAAGTAACTGTAATTGACTGTAATTAATTACATTTTTGAAGTAATTGGAAATAATTTGTAACATTTTTTAATTACTTGTAATTGTAATATTAAATTTAGTTAATTACACCAAAAAAATACAATGTAACTTCAATTACTTTTTAAACTACATTCAATTACATAGTACTTCTTACAACACCAAGTATTCATGATATATTGCCACCACTACCTCCCCATTATACTGTCATTTATTTTATTGCAAAACATATCTTCAATCCTTCAATTATACAAAAGACAGATTATTTTATAACAATAATCTAATATCTTTCTAATAATTATATAAAATTTGAATTTTTTGTTTTATGTTTATCTGAATTTTGCACCACTATTCTTAGATCTATTCAGCTATGAAACACAAATTTATTATATTTGTTATATTTCAACCTCTGTTTTTCATCAAACAAGAATGATAAGAAAAGGAATGTATGAGTCACTTACTAAGTTCTCTCTTGTTGGTAAAAGATAATTGCCCTCCAGATCAGAGCTGTAAATTGCAAGCGAAACAAATAAAGTCCTATAAAGAGGTATTCATTCCGTGATTTAGAAGACATTTAGCCAATGCATGGAGATAATTATTTTAATTAAAAATGCTCCGATAGTTTGAGAAAAGGTAAACTTTCAATTTGATAATTATTTTAACATCTAGACAAAATTTTATGCATGAAAATTCTATCTGAAAAAGTTATGTTCTGTACAAGTATTATTTAGGAAGTAAAAATATTCAACATATATATAGCCAATTTAGGATGTTCAGGTTACCTTCAGAAGAAATATGTAATTTTATGGGTTACAATTGCGACTTATTTTACTCAATTAAAATACCACCTTTTAATCAAATATCATATCCCATGTAAATTATGTACATGAAGATTTTGTGTGGAGGAAACTACATCAAACTGATCTTGAATAGTTCTTTAATATTTCGTAAATAACAGTTATGATTTAAACCACGTAGATACACAATGCCTATAGGATATTATTTATTGTATTGTTTGTGCAGAGGCTGTGCTTTATAAACAAATTAATGATCGCTGTTCTGTATATATAGTTTATTGACAAAAAGATTATAGAAATTTTCAAAAAAGATTAAAAATGTAATTTGTAATTTAATTAAATACTTTTGTAAAGTAATTGTAATTTAATTCATTACATGTCTTAGAAAGCCTGTAATTTAATTGTAATTCAATTGAAGAAAACGTCAAAGTAATTGTAATTTAATGAATTACTTGTTAAAGTAATTGACCCCATCCCTGGTACACACATTGTATTACATGATTTCATGTGAAAATTTTATGAAATGAATTTTCATATATTTACATGTACATGTAATTAATAAATTATCAATTCGCCTTAATAGCAAAAAAATACGCAAACCCACGGAAGCCCTTTTTGTACATTTTTTTCGATTCCAAATGACGAATATAGTCAAAATTGTAATAACACATTTAATGACAGATTTATTACTTCTTTGTGAAAAGATTTAAAATTCGTTATAACAATTTTAGTTCCATATTCAAAACGAAGTCTTATACAGGAAATTGATTTATAGAAATAAAATTCCTTTGAAACAAATGCAAGATATTTTATATTTTTTTACCGAATTGAAACCCTATTTCTTATATTTCTTAATTATCAGAACTGGGAAAACATTTTTATTTAATTGGTTAAAATATTTTTTTTTCTTAGTACGTAAACCCATTTATGAGTAAATTTTAAGTTTCTTAAATTTTGTTTTAATGATCTTAATCTGTCATCATAAATTTGTTAAATTTCTTTTAACGAATTCAAAATGGCGGTATAGCATATTGGATTGTTTATAACATATTCTATAACGTGATAAAACGAATCAAATTTAAAATCGAATAATTTTTATAAAAAACAAATTTTTGACAAATATTTGATTCAAATTGTTGAATTTGTTTTAACTAATTTAATTGAATTTGTTTAAATAACAAATTGTTGAATTTGTTTAAACAAATTGTTGAATTTTGTTTAAACAAATTGTTGAATTTTGTTTAAACAAATTGTTGAATTTCTTAAAATAAATTATTGAAATTCTTTAAACAAAGTTAAATGTTAAAACAAAGAAGAATGTATGTTTTTTGCTTTATTGCCCCTAAAATGTAATGTCATCAAAGGTTTGAAACTGGCTTGAATATTAGTTAATATGGTATAAAGGATTACCATTCTGCAAATATGACGTCATTAATGTGATGCATTTTTCAATTTTTAAAAGAAAGCCTCAAAATGGCCCATTTCAAGGGTAATTTTCCTTTAGAAAATAGTGTCCACAGCCGCCGCTCACTTTATTTTTTTATATATTGTGCAAACGTCAATAAAAAATGACATATTTCAAAATCTTTGTGTCTGAAAGAAACTTCCCTTGAAAATTGATGCCTTCTGCAACTTTTTAAGAAAATACGGGAAAGCACATGTTTATGACGTCACAATAAGCATTTAAAACACATGTGAGAAAAAATTATTGGTATCAATTTTCTGCATGGAATGCCAATGATTCAGAAAGCACTAGTTTTCATTTTTTACACAAGTTTCATTTTTTAGAAAATCACAGGGCAAGATTTGTATAGAAAACATACCTTGTTCTGTTAGAATTCGTTCTAAGGACTTTATTTAGTTAAAAAAATAATAAATTCAATATAACGAATTCAACACACTTGTTACATCGGAATAAATTCGTTTTAACGAAATCGTGAACAACTATTATAACCAGACACATTTTTAGAACACATTTTTGGATTCGTTTCATAAAATTTAAATTACTGTACAAACGTCTTTAATCTCTGTACACTATCCTGTACATCAGTTGAACTTCTTCTCTTGTGTGACAGCAGATATGCTGTGATTATTGCTTTAAAATTTTTTTGAACCAGCTAGTATTCCTCAGTTTGAATTGGAACAATGGAAGAACATCGGATTCCTCTTTTTTCTCCTTTTTTGTTATCTTTTCTCCTTTAACTCATTTACATTTCTATATTTAAGGAGTT